>NC_080053.1:23454370-23535786 GCF_026212465.1 Amaranthus tricolor
ACTATTTGGTATATATTATTGTATTGAAGTGGTTAGAATTGAAAATCATAGTCATATGCTATAAATTACGTGTTAAGTTGCGATTTTAAGGGTTTTTAAGCGTTTTTGGCACTTTTGCTCATAAAGTAGCTCAAACTTGGTTTGTTTTGCACGAAACTTGGCACACAACACTATTTGATATATATTATTGTGTTGAAGTGGTTATAATTGAAAATCATAGTCATTTTCTCCAAATTACGTGTTAAGTTGCGATTTTAAGGGTTTTTAAGCGTTTTTGGCACTTTTGTGCATAAAGTAGCTCAAACATGGTTTGTTTTGCACGAAACTTGGCACACAACACTATTTGGTATATATTATTGTGTTGAAGTGGTTAGAATTGAAAATCATAGTCATATGCTATAAATTACGTGTTAAGTTGCGATTTTAAGGGTTTTAAGCGTTTTTGGCACTTTTGCTCATAAAGTGGCTCAAACTTGGTTTGTTTTGCACGAAACTTGGCACACAACACTATTTGGTAAATATTATTGTGTTGAAGTGGCTATAATTGAAAATTATAGTCATTTTCTCCAAATTACGTGTTAAGTTGCGATTTTAAGGGTTTTTAAGCGTTTCTTGCTCTTTTGCTCATAAAGTAGTTCCAACTTAGTTTGTTTTGCACGAAACTTGGCACACAACACTTTTAGGTATATATTATTGTGTTGAAGTGGTTAGAATTGCAAATCATAGTCATATGCTAGAAATTACGTGTTAAGTTGCGATTTTAAGGGTTTTTAAGCGTTTTTGGCCCTTTTGCGCATAAAGTAGCTTAAACATGGTTTGTTTTGAACGAAACTTGGCACATAACACTATTTGGTGTATATTATTGTGTTGAAGTGGTTAGAATTCAGTCATATGCTACAAATTACGTGTTATTTTTCGATTTTAAGGGGTTTTAAGCGTTTACACTTTTGCTCACAAAGTAGCTCAAACTTGGTTTGTTTTGCATGAAACTTGGCACACAACACTTTTTGTTATATATTATTGTGTTGAAGTCGTTAGAATAGAAAATCATAGTCATATGCTAGAAATTACGTGTTAAGTTGCGATTTTAAGTGTTTTTTAAGCGTTTTTGGCACTTTTGCGCATAAAGTAGCTCAAACATGGTTTGTTTTGCACGAAACTTGGCACACAACACTATTTGGTATATATTATTGTGTTGAAGTGGTTAGAATTGAGTCCATATGCTACAAATTACGTGTTATGTTTCGATTTTAAGGGGTTTTAAGCGTTTTTTTCACTTTTGCTCATAAAGTAGCTCAAACTTGGTTTGTTTTGCATGAAACCTGGCACACAACACGTTTTGGTATATATTATTGTGTTGAAGTGGTTAGAATTTAAAATCATAGTTATTTGCTACAAATTACGTGTTAAGTTGCGATTTTAAGGGTTTTTTTAGCGTTTTTGGCACTTTTGCGCATAAAGTAACTCAAACATGGTTTGTTTTGCACGAAACTTGGCACACAACACTATTTGGTATGTATTATTGTGTTGAAGTGGTTAGAATTGAAAATCATAGTCATATGCTATAAATTACGTGTTAAGTTGCGATTTTAAGGGTTTTTAAGCGTTTTTGGCACTTTTGCTCATAAAGTAGCTCAAACTTGGTTTGTTTTGCACGAAACTTGGCACACAACACTATTTGATATATATTATTGTGTTGAAGTGGTTATAATTGAAAATCATAGTCATTTTCTCCAAATTACGTGTTAAAGTTGCGATTTTAAGGGTTTTTAAGCGTTTTTGGCACTTTTGTGCATAAAGTAGCTCAAACATGGTTTGTTTTGCACGAAACTTGGCACACAACACTATTTGGTATATATTATTGTATTGAAGTGGTTAGAATTGAAAATCATAGTCATATGCTATAAATTACGTGTTAAGTTGCGATTTTAAGGGTTTTTAAGCGTTTTTGGCACTTTTGCTCATAAAGTAGCTCAAACTTGGTTTGTTTTGCACGAAACTTGGCACACAACACTATTTGATATATATTATTGTGTTGAAGTGGTTATAATTGAAAATCATAGTCATTTTCTCCAAATTACGTGTTAAGTTGCGATTTTAAGGGTTTTTAAGCGTTTTTGGCACTTTTGTGCATAAAGTAGCTCAAACATGGTTTGTTTTGCACGAAACTTGGCACACAACACTATTTGGTATATATTATTGTGTTGAAGTGGTTAGAATTGAAAATCATAGTCATATGCTATAAATTACGTGTTAAGTTGCGATTTTAAGGGTTTTAAGCGTTTTTGGCACTTTTGCTCATAAAGTGGCTCAAACTTGGTTTGTTTTGCACGAATCTTGGCACACAACACTATTTGGTAAATATTATTGTGTTGAAGTGGCTATAATTGAAAATCATAGTCATTTTCTCCAAATTACGTGTTAAGTTGCGATTTTAAGGGTTTTTAAGCGTTTCTTGCTCTTTTGCTCATAAAGTAGTTCCAACTTAGTTTGTTTTGCACGAAACTTGGCACACAACACTTTTAGGTATATATTATTGTGTTGAAGTGGTTAGAATTGCAAATCATAGTCATATGCTAGAAATTACGTGTTAAGTTGCGATTTTAAGGGTTTTTTTAAGCGTTTTTGGCCCTTTTGCGCATAAAGTAGCTTAAACATGGTTTGTTTTGAACGAAACTTGGCACATAACACTATTTGGTGTATATTATTGTGTTGAAGTGGTTAGAATTCAGTCATATGCTACAAATTACGTGTTATTTTTCGATTTTAAGGGGTTTTAAGCGTTTACACTTTTGCTCACAAAGTAGCTCAAACTTGGTTTGTTTTGCATGAAACTTGGCACACAACACTTTTTGTTATATATTATTGTGTTGAAGTCGTTAGAATAGAAAATCATAGTCATATGCTAGAAATTACGTGTTAAGTTGCGATTTTAAGTGTTTTTAAGCGTTTTTGGCACTTTTGCGCATAAAGTAGCTCAAACATGGTTTGTTTTGCACGAAACTTGGCACACAACACTATTTGGTATATATTATTGTGTTGAAGTGGTTAGAATTGAGTCATATGCTACAAATTACGTGTTATGTTTCGATTTTAAGGGGTTTTAAGCGTTTTTTTCACTTTTGCTCATAAAGTAGCTCAAACTTGGTTTGTTTTGCATGAAACCTGGCACACAACACGTTTTGGTATATATTATTGTGTTGAAGTGGTTAGAATTTAAAATCATAGTTATTTGCTACAAATTACGTGTTAAGTTGCGATTTTAAGGGTTTTTTAGCGTTTTTTGGCACTTTTGCGCATAAAGTAACTCAAACATGGTTTGTTTTGCACGAAACTTGGCACACAACACTATTTGGTATATATTATTGTGTTGAAGTGGTTAGAATTGAAAATCATAGTCATATGCTATAAATTACGTGTTAAGTTGCGATTTTAAGGGTTTTTAAGCGTTTTTGGCACTTTTGCTCATAAAGTAGCTCAAACTTGGTTTGTTTTGCACGAAACTTGGCACACAACACTATTTGATATATATTATTGTGTTGACGTGGTTATAATTGAAAATCATAGTCATTTTCTCCAAATTACGTGTTAAGTTGCGATTTTAAGGGTTTTTAAGCGTTTTTGGCACTTTTGTGCATAAAGTAGCTCAAACATGGTTTGTTTTGCACGAAACTTGGCACACAACACTATTTGGTATATATTATTGTATTGATGTGGTTAGAATTGAAAATCATAGTCATATGCTATAAATTACGTGTTAAGTTGCGATTTTAAGGGTTTTTAAGCGTTTTTGGCACTTTTGCTCATAAAGTAGCTCAAACTTGGTTTGTTTTGCACGAAACTTGGCACACAACACTATTTGATATATATTATTGTGTTGAAGTGGTTATAATTGAAAATCATAGTCATTTTCTCCAAATTACGTGTTAAGTTGCGATTTTAAGGGTTTTTAAGCGTTTTTGGCACTTTTGTGCATAAAGTAGCTCAAACATGGTTTGTTTTGCACGAAACTTGGCACACAACACTATTTGGTATATATTATTGTGTTGAAGTGGTTAGAATTGAAAATCATAGTCATATGCTATAAATTACGTGTTAAATTGCGATTTTAAGGGTTTTAAGCGTTTTTGGCACTTTTGCTCATAAAGTGGCTCAAACTTGGTTTGTTTTGCACGAAACTTGGCACACAACACTATTTCGTAAATATTATTGTGTTGAAGTGGCTATAATTGAAAATCATAGTCATTTTCTCCAAATTACGTGTTAAGTTGCGATTTTAAGGGTTTTTAAGCGTTTCTTGCTCTTTTGCTCATAAAGTAGTTCCAACTTAGTTTGTTTTGCACGAAACTTGGCACACAACACTTTTAGGTATATATTATTGTGTTGAAGTGGTTAGAATTGCAAATCATAGTCATATGCTAGAAATTACGTGTTAAGTTGCGATTTTAAGGGTTTTTAAGCGTTTTTGGCCCTTTTGCGCATAAAGTAGCTTAAACATGGTTTGTTTTGAACGAAACTTGGCACATAACACTATTTGGTGTATATTATTGTGTTGAAGTGGTTAGAATTCAGTCATATGCTACAAATTACGTGTTATTTTTCGATTTTAAGGGGGTTTTAAGCGTTTACACTTTTGCTCACAAAGTAGCTCAAACTGGTTTGTTTTGCATGAAACTTGGCACACAACACTTTTTGTTATATATTATTGTGTTGAAGTCGTTAGAATAGAAAATCATAGTCATATGCTAGAAATTAAGTGTTAAGTTGCGATTTTAAGTGTTTTTAAGTGTTTTTGGCACTTTTGCGCATAAAGTAGCTCAAACATGGTTTGTTTTGCACGAAACTTGGCACACAACACTATTTGGTATATATTATTGTGTTGAAGTGGTTAGAATTGAGTCATATGCTACAAATTACGTGTTATGTTTCGATTTTAAGGGGGTTTTAAGCGTTTTTTCACTTTTGCTCATAAAGTAGCTCAAACTTGGTTTGTTTTGCATGAAACCTGGCACACAACACGTTTTGGTATATATTATTGTGTTGAAGTGGTTAGAATTTAAAATCATAGTTATTTGCTACAAATTACGTGTTAAGTTGCGATTTTAAGGGTTTTTTAGCGTTTTTGGCACTTTTGCGCATAAAGTAACTCAAACATGGTTTGTTTTGCACGAAACTTGGCACACATCACTATTTGGTATATATTATTGTGTTGAAGTGGTTAGAATTGAAAATCATAGTCATATGCTATAAATTACGTGTTAAGTTGCGATTTTAAGGGTTTTTAAGCGTTTTTGGCACTTTTGCTCATAAAGTAGCTCAAACTTGGTTTGTTTTGCACGAAACTTGGCACACAACACTATTTGATATATATTATTGTGTTGACGTGGTTATAATTGAAAATCATAGTCATTTTCTCCAAATTACGTGTTAAGTTGCGATTTTAAGGGTTTTTTAAGCGTTTTTGGCACTTTTGTGCATAAAGTAGCTCAAACATGGTTTGTTTTGCACGAAACTTGGCACACAACACTATTTGGTATATATTATTGTATTGAAGTGGTTAGAATTGAAAATCATAGTCATATGCTATAAATTACGTGTTAAGTTGCGATTTTAAGGGTTTTTTAAGCGTTTTTGGCACTTTTGCTCATAAAGTAGCTCAAACTTGGTTTGTTTTGCACGAAACTTGGCACACAACACTATTTGATATATATTATTGTGTTGAAGTGGTTATAATTGAAAATCATAGTCATTTTCTCCAAATTACGTGTTAAGTTGCGATTTTAAGGGTTTTTTAAGCGTTTTTGGCACTTTTGTGCATAAAGTAGCTCAAACATGGTTTGTTTTGCACGAAACTTGGCACACAACACTATTTGGTATATATTATTGTGTTGAAGTGGTTAGAATTGAAAATCATAGTCATATGCTATAAATTACGTGTTAAGTTGCGATTTTAAGGGTTTTAAGCGTTTTTGGCACTTTTGCTCATAAAGTGGCTCAAACTTGGTTTGTTTTGCACGAAACTTGGCACACAACACTATTTCGTAAATATTATTGTGTTGAAGTGGTTATAATTGAAAATCATAGTCATTTTCTCCAAATTACGTGTTAAGTTGCGATTTTAAGGGTTTTTTAAGCGTTTTTGACACTTTTGTCCATAAAGTAGCTCAAACATGGTTTGTTTTGCACGAAACTTGGCACACAACACTATTTGGTATATGTTATTGTGTTGAAGTGGTTAGAATTGAAAATCATAGTAATATGCTATTTAATTACGTGTTAAGTTGCGATTTTAAGGGTTTTTAAGCGTTTCTTGCTCTATTGCTCATAAAGTAGCTCAAACTTGGTTTGTTTTGCACGAAACATGGCACACAACACTTTTTGGTATATATTATTGTGTGTTGAATTGGTTAGAATTGAAAATCATAGTCATATGCTATAAATTACGTGTTAAGTTGGTATTTTAAGGGGTTTTAAGCGTTTACACTTTTGCTCACAAAGTAGCTCAAACTAGGTTTGTTTTGCAAGAAACTTGACACACAATACTATTTGGTATATATTATTGTGTTGAAGTGGTTAGAATTGATAATCATAGTCATTTGCTACAAAATACGTGTTAAGTTGCGATGTTAAGGGTTTTTAAGCGTTTTTTGCACTTTTGCGCATAAAGTACCTCAAACATGGTTTGTTTTGCACGACACTTGGCACACAACACTATTTAGTATATATTATTGTGTTAAAGTGGTTAGAGTTGAAAATCACAGTCATATGCAATAAATTACGTGTTAAGTTGCGATTTTAAGGGTTTTTAAGCGTTTCTTGCTCTTTTGCTCATAAAGTAGTTCCAACTTAGTTTGTTTTGCACGAAACTTGGCACACAACACTTTTTGGTATATATTATTGTGTTGAAGTGGTTAGAATTGCAAATCATAGTCATATGCTAGAAATTACGTGTTAAGTTGCGATTTTAAGGGTTTTTTAAGCATTTTTGGCCCTTTTGCGCATAAAGTAGCTCAAACATGGTTAGTTTTGAACGAAACTTGGCACATAACACTATTTGGTGTATATTATTCTGTTGAAGTGGTTAGAATTGAGTCATATGCTACAAATTACGTGTTATTTTTCGATTTTAAGGGGTTTTAAGCGTTTACACTTTTGCTCACAAAGTAGCTCAAACTTGGTTTGTTTTGCATGAAATTTGACACACAATACTATTTGGTATATATCATTGTGTTGAAGTGGTTAGAATTGAAAATTATAGTCATTTGCTACAAATTACGTGTTAAGTTGCGATTTTAAGGATTTTTAAGCGTTTTTGGCACTTTAGCGCATAAAGTACTTCAAACATGGTTTGTTTTGCACGAAACTTGGCACACAAAACTATTTAGTATATATTATTGTGTTAAAGTGGTTAGAGTTGAAAATCACAGTCATAAGCTATAAATTACGTGTTAAGTTGCGATTTTAAGGGTTTTTAAGCGTTTCTTGCTCTTTTGCTCATAAAGTAGTTCCAACTTAGTTTGTTTTGCACGAAACTTGGCACACAACACTTTTAGGTATATATTATTGTGTTGAAGTGGTTAGAATTGCAAATCATAGTCATATGCTAGAAATTACGTGTTAAGTTGCGACTTTAAGGGTTTTTAAGCGTTTTTGGCCCTTTTGCGCATAAAGTAGCTTAAACATGGTTTGTTTTGAACGAAACTTGGCACATAACACTATTTGGTGTATATTATTGTGTTGAAGTGGTTAGAATTGAGTCATATGCTACAAATTACGTGTTATTTTTCGATTTTAAGGGGTTTTAAGCGTTTACACTTTTGCTCACAAAGTAGCTCAAACTTGGTTTGTTTTGCATGAAACTTGGCACACAACACGTTTTGGTATATATTATTGTGTTGAAGTGGTTAGAATAGAAAATCATAGTCATATGCTAGAAATTACGTGTTAAGTTGCGATTTTAAGTGTTTTTAAGCGTTTTTGGCACTTTTGCGCATAAAGTAGCTCAAACATGGTTTGTTTTGCACGAAACTTGGCACACAACACTATTTGGTATATATTATTGTGTTGAAGTGGTTAGAATTGAAAATCATAGTCATATGCTATAAATTACGTGTTAAGTTGCGATTTTAAGGGTTTTTAAGCGTTTTTGGCACTTTTGTTCATAAAGTAGCTCAAACTTGGTTTGTTTTGCACGAAACTTGGCACACAACACTATTTGATATATATTATTGTGTTGAAGTGGTTATAATTGAAAATCATAGTCATTTTCTCCAAATTACGTGTTAAGTTGCGATTTTAAGGGTTTTTTAAGCGTTTTTGGCACTTTTGTGCATAAAGTAGCTCAAACATGGTTTGTTTTGCACGAAACTTGGCACACAACACTATTTGGTATATATTATTGTGTTGAAGTGGTTAGAATTGAAAATCATAGTCATATGCTATAAATTACGTGTTAAGTTGCGATTTTAAGGGTTTTTTAAGCGTTTTTGGCACTTTTGCTCATAAAGTAGCTCAAACTTGGTTTGTTTTGCACGAAACTTGGCACACAACACTATTTGATATATATTATTGTGTTGAAGTGGTTATAATTGAAAATCATAGTCATTTTCTCCAAATTACGTGTTAAGTTGCGATTTTAAGGGTTTTTAAGCGTTTTTTTGGCACTTTTGTGCATAAAGTAGCTCAAACATGGTTTGTTTTGCACGAAACTTGGCACACAACACTATTTGGTATATATTATTGTGTTGAAGTGGTTAGAATTGAAAATCATAGTCATATGCTATAAATTACGTGTTAAGTTGCGATTTTAAGGGTTTTAAGCGTTTTTGGCACTTTTGCTCATAAAGTGGCTCAAACTTGGTTTTTTTTGCACGAAACTTGGCACACAACACTATTTCGTAAATATTATTGTGTTGAAGTGGTTATAATTGAAAATCATAGTCATTTTCTCCAAATTACGTGTTAAGTTGCGATTTTAAGGGTTTTTAAGCGTTTTTGACACTTTTGTCCATAAAGTAGCTCAAACATGGTTTGTTTTGCACGAAACTTGGCACACAACACTATTTGGTATATGTTATTGTGTTGAAGTGGTTAGAATTGAAAATCATAGTAATATGCTATTAATTACGTGTTAAGTTGCGATTTTAAGGGTTTTTAAGCGTTTCTTGCTCTATTGCTCATAAAGTAGCTCAAACTTGGTTTGTTTTGCACGAAACATGGCACACAACACTTTTTGGGTATATATTATTGTGTTGAATTGGTTAGAATTGAAAATCATAGTCATATGCTATAAATTACGTGTTAAGTTGCTATTTTAAGGGGTTTTAAGCGTTTACACTTTTGCTCACAAAGTAGCTCAAACTAGGTTTGTTTTGCAAGAAACTTGATACACAATACTATTTGGTATATATTATTGTGTTGAAGTGGTTAGAATTGATAATCATAGTCATTTGCTACAAATTACGTGTTAAGTTGCGATGTTAAGGGTTTTTAAGCGTTTTTTGCACTTTTGCGCATAAAGTACCTCAAACATGGTTTGTTTTGCACGACACTTGGCACACAACACTATTTAGTATATATTATTGTGTTAAAGTGGTTAGAGTTGAAAATCACAGTCATATGCAATAAATTACGTGTTAAGTTGCGATTTTAAGGGTTTTTAAGCGTTTCTTGCTCTTTTGCTCATAAAGTAGTTCCAACTTAGTTTGTTTTGCACGAAACTTGGCACACAACACTTTTTGGTATATATTATTGTGTTGAAGTGGTTAGAATTGCAAATCATAGTCATATGCTAGAAATTACGTGTTAAGTTGCGATTTTAAGGGTTTTTAAGCATTTTTGGCCCTTTTGCGCATAAAGTAGCTCAAACATGGTTAGTTTTGAACGAAACTTGGCACATAACACTATTTGGTGTATATTATTCTGTTGAAGTGGTTAGAATTGAGTCATATGCTACAAATTACGTGTTATTTTTCGATTTTAAGGGGTTTTAAGCGTTTACACTTTTGCTCACAAAGTAGCTCAAACTTGGTTTGTTTTGCATGAAATTTGACACACAATACTATTTGGTATATATCATTGTGTTGAAGTGGTTAGAATTGAAAATTATAGTCATTTGCTACAAATTACGTGTTAAGTTGCGATTTTAAGGATTTTTAAGCGTTTTTGGCACTTTAGCGCATAAAGTACTTCAAACATGGTTTGTTTTGCACGAAACTTGGCACACAAAACTATTTAGTATATATTATTGTGTTAAAGTGGTTAGAGTTGAAAATCACAGTCATATGCTATAAATTACGTGTTAAGTTGCGATTTTAAGGGTTTTTAAGCGTTTCTTGCTCTTTTGCTCATAAAGTAGTTCCAACTTAGTTTGTTTTGCACGAAACTTGGCACACAACACTTTTAGGTATATATTATTGTGTTGAAGTGGTTAGAATTGCAAATCATAGTCATATGCTAGAAATTACGTGTTAAGTTGCGACTTTAAGGGTTTTTAAGCGTTTTTGGCCCTTTTGCGCATAAAGTAGCTTAAACATGGTTTGTTTTGAACGAAACTTGGCACATAACACTATTTGGTGTATATTATTGTGTTGAAGTGGTTAGAATTGAGTCATATGCTACAAATTACGTGTTATTTTTCGATTTTAAGGGGTTTTAAGCGTTTACACTTTTGCTCACAAAGTAGCTCAAACTTGGTTTGTTTTGCATGAAACTTGGCACACAACACGTTTTGGTATATATTATTGTGTTGAAGTGGTTAGAATAGAAAATCATAGTCATATGCTAGAAATTACGTGTTAAGTTGCGATTTTAAGTGTTTTTAAGCGTTTATGGCACTTTTGCGCATAAAGTAGCTCAAACATGGTTTGTTTTGCACGAAACTTGGCACACAACACTATTTGGTATATATTATTGTGTTGAAGTGGTTAGAATTGAAAATCATAGTCATATGCTATAAATTACGTGTTAAGTTGCGATTTTAAGGGTTTTTAAGCGTTTTTGGCACTTTTGTTCATAAAGTAGCTCAAACTTGGTTTGTTTTGCACGAAACTTGGCACACAACACTATTTGATATATATTATTGTGTTGAAGTGGTTATAATTGAAAATCATAGTCATTTTCTCCAAATTACGTGTTAAGTTGCGATTTTAAGGGTTTTTTAAGCGTTTTTGGCACTTTTGTGCATAAAGTAGCTCAAACATGGTTTGTTTTGCACGAAACTTGGCACACAACACTATTTGGTATATATTATTGTGTTGAAGTGGTTAGAATTGAAAATCATAGTCATATGCTATAAATTACGTGTTAAGTTGCGATTATAAGGGTTTTAAGCGTTTTTGGCACTTTTGCTCATAAAGTGGCTCAAACTTGGTTTGTTTTGCACAAAACTTGGCACACAACACTATTTGGTAAATATTATTGTGTTGAAGTGGTTATAATTGAAAATCATAGTCATTTTCTCCAAATTACGTGTTAAGTTGCGATTTTAAGGGTTTTTAAGCGTTTTTGACACTTTTGTCCATAAAGTAGCTCAAACATGGTTTGTTTTGCACGAAACTTGGCACACAACACTATTTGGTATATGTTATTGTGTTGAAATGGTTAGAATTGAAAGTCATAGTAATATGCTATTAATTACGTGTTAAGTTGCGATTTTAAGGGTTTTTAAGCGTTTCTTGCTCTATTGCTCATAAAGTAGCTCAAACTTGGTTTGTTTTGCACGAAACATGGCACACAACACTTTTTGGTATATATTATTGTGTTGAAGTGGTTAGAATTGAAAATCATAGTCATATGCTATAAATTACGTGTTAAGTTGCGATTTTAAGGGTTTTTAAGCGTTTTTGGCACTTTTGCTCATAAAGTAGCTAAAACTTGGTTTGTTTTGCACGAAACTTGGCACACAACACTATTTGATATATATTATTGTGCTGAAGTGGTTATAATTGAAAATCATAGTCATTTTCTCCAAATTACGTGTTAAGTTACGATTTTAAGGGTTTTTAAGCGTTTTTGGCACTTTTGTGCACAAATTAGCTCAAACTTTGTTTGTTTTGCACGAAACTTGACACACAACACTGTTTGGTATATATTATTGTGTTGAAGTGGTTAGAATTGAGTCATATGTTACAAATTACGTGTTAAGTTTCGATGTTAAGGGGTTTTAAGTGTTTTTTTACACCTTTGCTCATAAAGTAATTCAAACTTGATTTGCTTTGCACGAAACTTGGCACACAACACTATTTGGTATATATTATTGTGTTGAAGTGGTTAGAATTGAAAATCATAGTCATATGCTATTACTTACGTGTTAAGTTCCAATTTTAAGGGTTTTTAAGCGTTTCTTACTCTATTGCTGATAAAGTAGCTCAAACTTGGTTTGTTTTGCACGAAACATGGCACACAACACTTTTTGGTATATATTATTGTGTTGAAGTGGTTAGAATTGCAAATCATAGTCATATGCTAGAAATACGTGTTAAGTTGCGATTTTAAGGGTTTTTAAGCGTTTTTGGCCCTTTTGCGCATAAAGTAGCTCAAACATGGTTTGTTTTGAACGAAACTTGGCACATAACACTATTTGGTGTATATTATTGTGTTGAAGTGGTTAGAATTGAGTCATATGCTACAAATTACGTGTTATTTTTCGATTTTAAGGGGTTTTAAGCGTTTACACTTTTGCTCACAAAGTAGCTCAAACTTGGTTTGTTTTGCATGAAACTTCACACACAATACTATTTGGTATATATTATTGTGTTGAAGTGGTTAGAATTGAAATCATAGTCATTTGCTACAAATTACGTGTTAAGTTGCGGTTTTAAGGGTTTTTAAGCGTTTTGGCACTTTTGCGCACAAAGTACCTCAAACATGGTTTGTTTTGCACGAAACTTGGCACACAACACTATTTAGTATATATTATTGTCTTAAAGTGGTTAGAGTTGAAAAATCACAGTCATATGCTGATAAATTACGTGTTAAGTTGCGATTTTAAGGATTTTTTAAGTGTTTCTTGCTCTTTTGCTCATAAAGTAGTTCCAACTTAGTTTGTTTTGAACGAAACTTGGCACACAACACTTTTTGGTATATATTATTGTGTTGAAGTGGTTAGAATTGCAAATCATAGTCATATGCTAGAAATTACGTGTTAAGTTGCGATTTTAAGGGGTTTTTAAGCGTTTTTGGCCCTTTTGCGCATAAAGTAGCTCAAACATGGTTTGTTTTGAACGAAACTTGGCACATAACACTATTTAGTGTATATTATTGTGTTGAAGTGGTTAGAATTGAGTCATATGCTACAAATTACGTGTTATTTTTCGATTTTAAGGGGTTTTAAGCGTTTACACTTTTGCTCACAAAGTAGCTCAACATTGGTTTGTTTTGCATGAAACTTGACACACAATACTATTTGGTATATATTATTGTGTTGAAGTGGTTAGAATTGAAAATCATAGTCATTTTGCTACAAATTACGTGTTAAGTTGCGATTTTAAGGGTTTTTAAAGCGTTTTTGGCACTTTTGCGCATAAAGTACCTCAAACATGGTTTGTTTTGCACGACACTTGGCACACAACACTATCTTAGTATATATTATTGTGTTAAAGTGGTTAGAGTTGAAAATCACAGTCATATGCTATAAATTACGTGTTAAGTTGCGATTTTAAGGGTTTTTTAGCGTTTCTTGCTCTTTTGCTCATAAAGTAGTTCCAATTTAGTTTGTTTTGCACAAAACTTTGCACACAACACTTTTTTGGTATATATTATTGTGTTGAAGTGGTTAGCATTGCAAATCATAGTCATATGCTCGAAATTATGTGTTAAGTTGCGATTTTAAGGGTTTTTAAGCGATTTTTGGCCCTTTTGCGCATAAAGTAGCTCAAACATGGTTTGTTTTGAACGAAACTTGGCACATAACACTATTTGGTGTATATTATTGTGTTGAAGTGGTTAGAATTGAGTCATATGCTACAAATTACGTGTTATTTTTCGATTTTAAAGGGGTTTTAAGCGTTTACACTTTTGCTCACAAAGTAGCTCAAACTTGGTTTGTTTTGCATGAAACTTGGCACACAACACTTTTTGTTATATATTATTGTGTTGAAGTCGTTAGAATAGAAAATCATAGTCATATACTAGAAATTACGTGTTAAGTTGCGATTTTAAGTGTTTTTAAGTGTTTTTGGCACTTTTGCGCATAAAGTAGCTCAATAATGGTTTGTTTTGCACGAAACTTGGCACACAACACTATTTGGTATATATTATTGTGTTGAAGTGGTTAGAATTGAGTCATATGCTACAAATTACGTATTATGTTTCGATTTTAAGGGGTTTTAAGCGTTTTTTACACTTTTGCTCATAAAGTAGCTCAAACTTGGTTTGTTTTGCATGAAACTTGGCACACAACAAGTTTTGGTATATATTATTGTGTTGAAGTGGTTAGAATTTAAAATCATAGTTATTTGCTACAAATTACGTGTTAAGTTGCGATTTTAAGGGTTTTTTAGCGTTTTTGGCACTTTTGCGCATAAAGTAACTCAAACATGGTTTGTTTTGCACGAAACTTGGCACACAACACTATTTGGTATATATTATTGTGTTGAAGTGGTTAGAATTGAAATCATAGTCATATGCTATAAATTACGTGTTAAGTTGCGATTTTAAGGGTTTTTAAGCGTTTTTTGGCACTTTTGCTCATAAAGTAGCTCAAACTTGGTTTGTTTTGCACGAAACTTGGCACACAACACTATTTGATATATATTATTGTGTTGAAGTCGTTATAATTGAAAATCATAGTCATTTTCTCCAAATTACGTGTTAAGTTGCGATTTTAAGGGTTTTTAAGCGTTTTTGGCACTTTTGTGCATAAAGTAGCTCAAACATGGTTTGTTTTGCACGAAACTTGTCACACAACACTATTTGATATATATTATTGTGTTGAAGTGGTTAGAATTGAAAATCATAGTCATATGCTATAAATTACGTGTTAAGTTGCGATTTTAAGGGTTTTAAGCGTTTTGGCACTTTTGCTCATAAAGTGGCTCAAACTTGGTTTGTTTTGCACGAAACTTGGCACACAACACTATTTGGTAAATATTATTGTGTTGAAGTGGTTTATAATTGAAAATCATAGTCATTTTCTCCAAATTACGTGTTAAGTTGCGATTTTAAGGGTTTTTAAGCGTTTTTGACACTTTTGTCCATAAAGTAGCTCAAACATGGTTTGTTTTGCACGAAACTTGGCACACAACACTATTTGGTATATGTTATTGTGTTGAAGTGGTTAGAATTGAAAATCATAGTAATATGCTATTAATTACGTGTTAAGTTGCGATTTTAAGGGTTTTTTAAGCGTTTCTTGCTCTATTTCTCATAAAGTAGCTCAAACTTGGTTTGTTTTGCACGAAACATGGCACACAACACTTTTTGGTATATATTATTGTGTTGAAGTGGTTAGAATTGAAAATCATAGTCATATGCTATAAATTACGTGTTAAGTTGCGATTTTAAGGGTTTTTAAGCGTTTTTGGCACTTTTGCTCATAAAGTAGCTCAAACTTGGTTTGTTTTGCACGAAACTTGGCACACAACACTATTTGATATATATTATTGTGTTGAAGTGGTTATAATTGAAAATCATAGTCATTTTCTCCAAATTACGTGTTAAGTTGCGATTTTAAGGGTTTTTAAGCGTTTTTGGCACTTTTGTGCATAAAAGTAGCTCAAACATGGTTTGTTTTGCACGAAACTTGGCACACAACACTATTTGATATATATTATTGTGTTGAAGTGGTTAGAATTGAAAATCATAGTCATATGCTATAAATTACGTGTTAAGTTGCGATTTTAAGGGTTTTAAGCGTTTTTGGCACTTTTGCTCATAAAGTGGCTCAAACTTGGTTTGTTTTGCACGAAACTTGGCACACAACACTATTTGGTAAATATTATTGTGTTGAAGTGGTTATAATTGAAAATCATAGTCATTTTCTCCAAATTACGTGTTAAGTTGCGATTTTAAGGGTTTTTAAGCGTTTTTGACACTTTTGTCCATAAAGTAGCTCAAACATGGTTTGTTTTGCACGAAACTTGGCACACAACACTATTTGGTATATGTTATTGTGTTGAAGTGGTTAGAATTGAAAATCATAGTAATATGCTATTAATTACGTGTTAAGTTGCGATTTTAAGGGTTTTTAAGCGTTTCTTGCTCTATTTCTCATAAAGTAGCTCAAACTTGGTTTGTTTTGCACGAAACATGGCACACAACACTTTTTGGTATATATTATTGTGTTGAAGTGGTTAGAATTGAAAATCATAGTCATATGCTATAAATTACGTGTTAAGTTGCGATTTTAAGGGTTTTTAAGCGTTTTTGGCACTTTTGCTCATAAAGTAGCTAAAACTTGGTTTGTTTTGCACGAAACTTGGCACACAACACTATTTGATATATATTATTGTGCTGAAGTGGTTATAATTGAAAATCATAGTCATTTTCTCCAATTAACGTGTTAAGTTACGATTTTAAGGGTTTTTAAGCGTTTTTGGCATTTTTGTGCACAAATTAGCTCAAACTTTGTTTGTTTTGCACGAAACTTGACACACAACACTGTTTGGTATATATTATTGTGTTGAAGTGGTTAGAATTGAGTCATATGTTACAAATTACGTGTTATGTTTCGATGTTAAGGGGTTTTAAGTGTTTTTTACACCTTTGCTCATAAAGTAGCTCAAACTTGATTTGTTTTGCACGAAACTTGGCACACAACACTATTTGGTATATATTATTGTGTTGAAGTGGTTAGAATTGAAAAATCATAGTCATATGCTATTACTTACGTGTTAAGTTCCAATTTTAAGGGTTTTTAAGCGTTTCTTACTCTATTGCTGATAAAGTAGCTCAAACTTGGTTTGTTTTGCACGAAACATGGCACACAACACTTTTTGGTATATATTATTGTGTTGAAGTGGTTAGAATTGCAAATCATAGTCATATGCTAGAAATTACGTGTTAAGTTGCGATTTTAAGGGTTTTTAAGCGTTTTTGGCCCTTTTGCGCATAAAGTAGCTCAAACATGGTTTGTTTTGAACGAAACTTGGCACATAACACTATTTGGTGTATATTATTGTGTTGAAGTGGTTAGAATTGAGTCATATGCTACAAATTACGTGTTATTTTTCGATTTTAAGGGGTTTTAAGCGTTTACACTTTTGCTCACAAAGTAGCTCAAACTTGGTTTGTTTTGCATGAAACTTCACACACAATACTATTTGGTATATATTATTGTGTTGAAGTGGTTAGAATTGAAAATCATAGTCATTTGCTACAAATTACGTGTTAAGTTGCGATTTTAAGGGTTTTTAAGCGTTTTTGGCACTTTTGCGCACATAGTACCTCAAACATGGTTTGTTTTGCACGAAACTTGGCACACAACACTATTTAGTATATATTATTGTCTTAAAGTGGTTAGAGTTGAAAATCACAGTCATATGCTATAAATTACGTGTTAAGTTGCGATTTTAAGGGTTTTTAAGCATTTCTTGCTCTTTTGCTCATAAAGTAGTTCCAACTTAGTTTGTTTTGAACGAAACTTGGCACACAACACTTTTTGGTATATATATTATTGTGTTGAAGTGGTTAGAATTGCAAATCATAGTCATATGCTAGAAATTACGTGTTAAGTTGCGATTTTAAGGGTTTTTAAGCGTTTTTGGCCCTTTTGCGCATAAATTAGCTCAAACATGGTTTGTTTTGAACGAAACATGGCACATAACACTATTTAGTGTATATTATTGTGTTGAAGTGGTTAGAATTGAGTCATATGCTACAAATTACGTGTTATTTTTCGATTTTAAGGGGTTTTAAGCGTTTACACTTTTGCTCACAAAGTAGCTCATCCTTGGTTTGTTTTGCATGAAACTTGACACACAATACTATTTGGTATATATTATTGTGTTGAAGTGGTTAGAATTGAAAATCATAGTCATTTGCTACAAATTACGTGTTAAGTTGCGATTTTAAGGGTTTTTAAGCGTTTTTGGCACTTTTGCGCATAAAGTACCTCAAACATGGTTTGTTTTGCACGACACTTGGCACACAACACTATTTAGTATATATTATTGTGTTAAAGTGGTTAGAGTTGAAAATCACAGTCATATGCTATAAATTACGTGTTAAGTTGCGATTTTAAGGGTTTTAAGCGTTTCTTGCTCTTTTGCTCATAAAGTAGTTCCAACTTAGTTTGTTTTGCACGAAACTTTGCACACAACACTTTTTGGTATATATTATTGTGTTGAAGTTGTTAGCATTGCAAATCATAGTCATATGCTCGAAATTACGTGTTAAGTTGCGATTTTAAGGGTTTTTAAGCGTTTTTGGCCCTTTTGCGCATAAAGTAGCTCAAACATGGTTTGTTTAGAACGAAACTTGGTACATAACACTATTGGTGTATATTATTGTGTTGAAGTGGTTAGAATTGAGTCATATGCTACAAATTACGTGTTATTTTTCGATTTTAAGGGGTTTTAAAGCGTTTACACTTTTGCTCACAAAGTAGCTCAAACTTGGTTTGTTTTGCATGAAACTTGGCACACAACACTTTTTGTTATATATTATTGTGTTGAAGTCGTTAGAATAGAAAATCATAGTCATATGCTAGAAATTACGTGTTAAGTTGCGATTTAAGTGTTTTTAAGTGTTTTTGGCACTTTTGCGCATAAAGTAGCTCAATCATGGTTTGTTTTGCACGAAACTTGGCACACAACACTATTTGGTATATATTATTGTGTTGAAGTGGTTAGAATTGAGTCATATGCTACAAATTACGTGTTATGTTTCGATTTTAAGGGGTTTTAAGCGTTTTTTACACTTTTGCTCATAAAGTAGCTCAAACTTGGTTTGTTTTGCATGAAACTTGGCACACAACACGTTTTGGTATATATTATTGTGTTGAAGTGGTTAGAATTTAAAATCATAGTTATTTGCTACAAATTACGTGTTAAGTTGCGATTTTAAGGGTTTTTAAGCGTTTTTTCACTTTTGCTCATAAAGTAGCTCAAACTTGGTTTGTTTTGCATGAAACCTGGCACACAACACGTTTTGGTATATATTATTGTGTTGAAGTGGTTAGAATTTAAAATCATAGTTATTTGCTACAAATTACGTGTTAAGTTGCGATTTTAAGGGTTTTTTAGCGTTTTTGGCACTTTTGCGCATAAAGTAACTCAAACATGGTTTGTTTTGCACGAAACTTGGCACACAACACTATTTGGTATATATTATTGTGTTGAAGTGGTTAGAATTGAAAATCATAGTCATATGCTATAAATTACGTGTTAAGTTGCGATTTTAAGGGTTTTTTAGCGTTTTTGGCACTTTTGCTCATAAAGTAGCTCAAACTTGGTTTGTTTTGCACGAAACTTGGCCACACAACACTATTTGATATATATTATTGTGTTGAAGTGGTTATAATTGAAAATCATAGTCATTTTCTCCAAATTACGTGTTAAGTTGCGATTTTAAGGGTTTTAAAGCGTTTTTGGCACTTTTGTGCATAAAGTAGCTCAAACATGGTTTGTTTTGCACGAAACTTGGCACACAACACTATTTGGTATATATTATTGTGTTGAAGTGGTTAGAATTGAGTCATATGCTACAAATTACGTGTTATGTTTCGATTTTAAGGGGTTTTAAGCGTTTTTTACACTTTTGCTCATAAAGTAGCTCAAACTTGGTTTGTTTTGCATGAAACTTGGCACACAACACGTTTTGGTATATATTATTGTGTTGAAGAGGTTAGAATTTAAAATCATAGTTATTTGCTACAAATTACGTGTTAAGTTGCGATTTTAAGGGTTTTTAAGCGTTTTTTTCACTTTTGCTCATAAAGTAGCTCAAACTTGGTTTGTTTTGCATGAAACCTGGCACACAACACGTTTTGGTATATATTATTGTGTTGAAGTGGTTAGAATTTAAAATCATAGTTATTTGCTACAAATTACGTGTTAAGTTGCGATTTTAAGGGTTTTTTAGCGTTTTTGGCACTTTTTGCGCATAAAAGTAACTCAAACATGGTTTGTTTTGCACGAAACTTGGCACACAACACTATTTGGTATATATTATTGTGTTGAAGTGGTTAGAATTGAAAATCATAGTCATATGCTATAAATTACGTGTTAAGTTGCGATTTTAAGGGTTTTTTAGCGTTTTTGGCACTTTTGCTCATAAAGTAGCTCAAACTTGGTTTGTTTTGCACGAAACTTGGCACACAACACTATTTGATATATATTATTGTGTTGAAGTGGTTATAATTGAAAATCATAGTCATTTTCTCCAAATTACGTGTTAAGTTGCGATTTTAAGGGTTTTAAAGCGTTTTTGGCACTTTTGTGCATAAAGTAGCTCAAACATGGTTTGTTTTGCACGAAACTTGGCACACAACACTATTTGGTATATATTATTGTGTTGAAGTGGTTAGAATTGAAAATCATAGTCATATGCTATAAATTACGTGTTAAGTTGCGATTTTAAGGGTTTTAAGCGTTTTTGGCACTTTTGCTCTTAAAGTGGCTCAAACTTGGTTTGTTTTGCACGAAACTTGGCACACAACACTATTTGGTAAATATTATTGTGTTGAAGTGGTTATAATTGAAAATCATAGTCATTTTCTCCAAATTACGTGTTAAGTTGCGATTTTAAGGGTTTTTAAGCGTTTTTGACACTTTTGTCCATAAAGTAGCTCAAACATGGTTTGTTTTGCACGAAACTTGGCACACAACACTATTTGGTATATGTTATTGTGTTGAAGTGGTTAAAATTGAAAATCATAGTAATATGCTATAAATTACGTGTTAAGTTGCGATTTTAAGGGTTTTTAAGCGTTTCTTGCTCTATTGCTCATAAAGTAGCTCAAACTTGGTTTGTTTTGCACGAAACATGGCACACAACACTTTTTGGTATATATTATTGTGTTGAAGTGGTTAGAATTGAAAATCATAGTCATATGCTATAAATTACGTGTTAAGTTACGATTTTAAGGGTTTTTAAGCGTTTTTGGCACTTTTGCTCATAAAGTAGCTAAAACTTGGTTTGTTTTGCACGAAACTTGGCACACAACACTATTTGATATATATTATTGTGCTGAAGTGGTTATAATTGAAAATCATAGTCATTTTCTCCAAATTACGTGTTAAGTTACGATTTTAAGGGTTTTTAAGCATTTTTGGCACTTTTGTGCACAAATTAGCTCAAACTTTGTTTGTTTTGCACGAAACTTGACACACAACACTGTTTGGTATATATTATTGTGTTGAAGTGGTTAGAATTGAGTCATATGTTACAAATTACGTGTTATGTTTCGATGTTAAGGGGTTTTAAGTGTTTTTTACACCTTTGCTCATAAAGTAGCTCAAACTTGATTTGTTTTGCACGAAACTTGGCACACAACACTATTTGGTATATATTATTGTGTTGAAGTGGTTAGAATTGAAAATCATAGTCATATGCTATTACTTACGTGTTAAGTTCCAATTTTAAGGGTTTTTAAGCGTTTCTTACTCTATTGCTGATAAAGTAGCTCAAACTTGGTTTGTTTTGCACGAAACATGGCACACAACACTTTTTGGTATATATTATTGTGTTGAAGTGGTTAGAATTGCAAATCATAGTCATATGCTAGAAATTACGTGTTAAGTTGCGATTTTAAGGGTTTTTAAGCGTTTTTGGCCCTTTTGCGCATAAAGTAGCTCAAACATGGTTTGTTTTGAACGAAACTTGGCACATAACACTATTTGGTGTATATTATTGTGTTGAAGTGGTTAGAATTGAGTCATATGCTACAAATTACGTGTTATTTTTCGATTTTAAGGGGTTTTAAAGCGTTTACACTTTTGCTCACAAAGTAGCTCAAACTTGGTTTGTTTTGCATGAAACTTCACACACAATACTATTTGGTATATATTATTGTGTTGAAGTGGTTAGAATTGAAAATCATAGTCATTTGCTACAAATTACGTGTTAAGTTGCGATTTTAAGGGTTTTTAAGCGTTTTTGGCACTTTTGCGCACATAGTACCTCAAACATGGTTTGTTTTGCACGAAACTTGGCACACAACACTATTTAGTATATATTATTGTCTTAAAGTGGTTAGAGTTGAAAATCACAGTCATATGCTATAAATTACGTGTTAAGTTGCGATTTTAAGGGTTTTTAAGCATTTCTTGCTCTTTTGCTCATAAAGTAGTTCCAACTTAGTTTGTTTTGAACGAAACTTGGCACACAACACTTTTTGGTATATATATTATTGTGTTGAAGTGGTTAGAATTGCAAATCATAGTCATATGCTAGAAATTACGTGTTAAGTTGCGATTTTAAGGGTTTTTAAGCGTTTTTGGCCCTTTTGCGCATAAATTAGCTCAAACATGGTTTGTTTTGAACGAAACATGGCACATAACACTATTTAGTGTATATTATTGTGTTGAAGTGGTTAGAATTGAGTCATATGCTACAAATTACGTGTTATTTTTCGATTTTAAGGGGTTTTAAGCGTTTACACTTTTGCTCACAAAGTAGCTCATCCTTGGTTTGTTTTGCATGAAACTTGACACACAATACTATTTGGTATATATTATTGTGTTGAAGTGGTTAGAATTGAAAATCATAGTCATTTGCTACAAATTACGTGTTAAGTTGCGATTTTAAGGGTTTTTAAGCGTTTTTGGCACTTTTGCGCATAAAGTACCTCAAACATGGTTTGTTTTGCACGACACTTGGCACACAACACTATTTAGTATATATTATTGTGTTAAAGTGGTTAGAGTTGAAAATCACAGTCATATGCTATAAATTACGTGTTAAGTTGCGATTTTAAGGGTTTTTAAGCGTTTCTTGCTCTTTTGCTCATAAAGTAGTTCCAACTTAGTTTGTTTTGCACGAAACTTTGCACACAACACTTTTTGGTATATATTATTGTGTTGAAGTTGTTAGCATTGCAAATCATAGTCATATGCTCGAAATTACGTGTTAAGTTGCGATTTTAAGGGTTTTTAAGCGTTTTTGGCCCTTTTGCGCATAAAGTAGCTCAAACATGGTTTGTTTAGAACGAAACTTGGCACATAACACTATTTGGTGTATATTATTGTGTTGAAGTGGTTAGAATTGAGTCATATGCTACAAATTACGTGTTATTTTTCGATTTTAAGGGGTTTTAAGCGTTTACACTTTTGCTCACAAAGTAGCTCAAACTTGGTTTGTTTTGCATGAAACTTGGCACACAACACTTTTTGTTATATATTATTGTGTTGAAGTCGTTAGAATAGAAAATCATAGTCATATGCTAGAAATTACGTGTTAAGTTGCGATTTTAAGTGTTTTTAAGTGTTTTTGGCACTTTTGCGCATAAAGTAGCTCAATCATGGTTTGTTTTGCACGAAACTTGGCACACAACACTATTTGGTATATATTATTGTGTTGAAGTGGTTAGAATTGAGTCATATGCTACAAATTACGTGTTATGTTTCGATTTTAAGGGGTTTTAAGCGTTTTTTACACTTTTGCTCATAAAGTAGCTCAAACTTGGTTTGTTTTGCATGAAACTTGGCACACAACACGTTTTGGTATATATTATTGTGTTGAAGTGGTTAGAATTTAAAATCATAGTTATTTGCTACAAATTACGTGTTAAGTTGCGATTTTAAGGGTTTTTAAGCGTTTTTTCACTTTTGCTCATAAAGTAGCTCAAACTTGGTTTGTTTTGCATGAAACCTGGCACACAACACGTTTTGGTATATATTATTGTGTTGAAGTGGTTAGAATTTAAAATCATAGTTATTTGCTACAAATTACGTGTTAAGTTGCGATTTTAAGGGTTTTTTAGCGTTTTTGGCACTTTTGCGCATAAAGTAACTCAAACATGGTTTGTTTTGCACGAAACTTGGCACACAACACTATTTGGTATATATTATTGTGTTGAAGTGGTTAGAATTGAAAATCATAGTCATATGCTATAAATTACGTGTTAAGTTGCGATTTTAAGGGTTTTTTAGCGTTTTTGGCACTTTTGCTCATAAAGTAGCTCAAACTTGGTTTGTTTTGCACGAAACTTGGCACACAACACTATTTGATATATATTATTGTGTTGAAGTGGTTATAATTGAAAATCATAGTCATTTTCTCCAAATTACGTGTTAAGTTGCGATTTTAAGGGTTTTAAAGCGTTTTTGGCACTTTTGTGCATAAAGTAGCTCAAACATGGTTTGTTTTGCACGAAACTTGGCACACAACACTATTTGGTATATATTATTGTGTTGAAGTGGTTAGAATTGAAAATCATAGTCATATGCTATAAATTACGTGTTAAGTTGCGATTTTAAGGGTTTTAAGCGTTTTTGGCACTTTTGCTCTTAAAGTGGCTCAAACTTGGTTTGTTATGCACGAAACTTGGCACACAACACTATTTGGTAAATATTATTGTGTTGAAGTGGTTATAATTGAAAATCATAGTCATTTTCTCCAAATTACGTGTTAAGTTGCGATTTTAAGGGTTTTTAAGCGTTTTTGACACTTTTGTCCATAAAGTAGCTCAAACATGGTTTGTTTTGCACGAAACTTGGCACACAACACTATTTGGTATATGTTATTGTGTTGAAGTGGTTAAAATTGAAAATCATAGTAATATGCTATAAATTACGTGTTAAGTTGCGATTTTAAGGGTTTTTAAGCGTTTCTTGCTCTATTGCTCATAAAGTAGCTCAAACTTGGTTTGTTTTGCACGAAACATGGCACACAACACTTTTTGGAATATATTATTGTGTTGAAGTGGTTAGAATTGAAAATCATAGTCATATGCTATAAATTACGTGTTAAGTTACGATTTTAAGGGTTTTTAAGCGTTTTTGGCACTTTTGCTCATAAAGTAGCTAAAACTTGGTTTGTTTTGCACGAAACTTGGCACACAACACTATTTGATATATATTATTGTGCTGAAGTGGTTATAATTGAAAATCATAGTCATTTTCTCCAAATTACGTGTTAAGTTACGATTTTAAGGGTTTTTAAGCATTTTTGGCACTTTTGTGCACAAATTAGCTCAAACTTTGTTTGTTTTGCACGAAACTTGACACACAACACTGTTTGGTATATATTATTGTGTTGAAGTGGTTAGAATTGAGTCATATGTTACAAATTACGTGTTATGTTTCGATGTTAAGGGGTTTTAAGTGTTTTTTACACCTTTGCTCATAAAGTAGCTCAAACTTGATTTGTTTTGCACGAAACTTGGCACACAAAACTATTTGATATATATTATTGTGTTGAAGTGGTTAGAATTGAAAATCATAGTCATATGCTATTACTTACGTGTTAAGTTTCAATTTTAAGGGTTTTTAAGCGTTTCTTACTCTATTGCTGATAAAGTAGCTCAAACTTGGTTTGTTTTGCACGAAACATGGCACACAACACTTTTTGGTATATATTATTGTGTTGAAGTGGTTAGAATTGCAAATCATAGTCATATGCTAGAAATTACGTGTTAAGTTGCGATTTTAAGAGTTTTTAAGCGTTTTTGGCCCTTTTGCGCATAAAGTAGCTCAAACATGGTTTGTTTTGAACGAAACTTGGCACATAACACTATTTGGTGTATATTATTGTGTTGAAGTGGTTAGAATTGAGTCATATGCTACAAATTACGTGTTATTTTTCGATTTTAAGGGGTTTTAAGCGTTTACACTTTTGCTCACAAAGTAGCTCAAACTTGGTTTGTTTTGCACGAAACTTGGCACACAACACTATTTAGTATATATTATTGTCTTAAAGTGGTTAGAGTTGAAAATCACAGTCATATGCTATAAATTACGTGTTAAGTTGCGATTTTAAGGGTTTTTAAGCGTTTCTTGCTCTTTTGCTCATAAAGTAGTTCCAACTTAGTTTGTTTTGAACGAAACTTGGCACACAACACTTTTTGGTATATATTATTGTGTTGAAGTGGTTAGAATTGCAAATCATAGTCATATGCTAGAAATTACGTGTTAAGTTGCGATTTTAAGGGTTTTTAAGCGTTTTTGGCCCTTTTGCACATAAAGTAGCTCAAACATGGTTTGTTTTGAACGAAACTTGGCACATAACACTATTTGATATATATTATTGTGTTGAAGTGGTTATAATTGAAAATCATAGTCATTTTCTCCAAATTACGTGTTAAGTTGCGATTTTAAGGGTTTTTAAGCGTTTTTGGCACTTTTGTGCATAAAGTAGCTCAAACATGGTTTGTTTTGCACGAAATTTGGCACACAACACTATTTGGTATATATTATTGTGTTGAAGTGGTTAGAATTGAAAATCATAGTCATATGCTATTAATTTAGTGTTAAGTTCCGATTTTAAGGGTTTTTAAGCGTTTCTTGCTCTATTGCTCATAAAGTAGCTCAAACTTGGTTTGTTTTGCACGAAACATGGCACACAACACTTTTTGGTATATATTATTGTGTTGAAGTGGTTAGAATTGAAAATCATAGTCATATGCTAAAAATTACGTGTTAAGTTGCGATTTTAAGTGTTTTTAAGCGTTTTTGGCACTTTTGCGCATAAAGTAGCTCAAACATGGTTTGTTTTGCACGAAACTTGGCACACAACACTATTTGGTATATATTATTGTGTTGAAGTGGTTAGAATTGAGTCATATGCTACAAATTACGTGTTATGTTTCGATTTTAAGGGGTTTTAAGCGTTTTTTACACTTTTGCTCATAAAGTAGCTCAAACTTGGTTTGTTTGCATGAAACTTGGCACACAACACGTTTTGGTATATATTATTGTGTTGAAGTGGTTAGAATTTAAAATCATAGTTATTTGCTACAAATTACGTGTTAAGTTGCGATTTTAAGGGTTTTTCAGCGTTTTTGGCACTTTTGCGCATAAAGTAACTCAAACATGGTTTGTTTTGCACGAAATTTAGCACACAACACTATTTCGTATATATTATTGTGTTGAAGTGGTTAGAATTGAAAATTATAGTCATATGCTATAAATTACGTTTTAAGTTGCGATTTTAAAGGTTTTTAAGCGTTTTTGCCACTTTTGCTCATAAAGTAGATCAAATTTGGTTTGTTTTGCACGAAACTTGGCACACTACACTATTTGGTATATATTATTGTGTTGAAGTGGTTATAATTGAAAATCATAGTCATTTTCTCCAAATTACGTGTTAAGTTGCGATTTTAACGGTTTTAAAGCGTTTTTGACACTTTTGTCCATAAAGTAGCTCAAACATGGTTTGTTTTGCACGAAACTTGGCACACAACACTATTTGATATATATTATTGTGTTGAAGTGGTTAGAATTGAAAATCATAGTAATATGCTATTAATTACGTGTTAAGTTGCGATTTTAAGGGCTTTTTAAGCGTTTCTTGCTCTATTGCTCATAAAGTAGCTCAAACTTGGTTTGTTTTTGCACGAAACATGGCACACAACACCTTTTGGTATATATTATTGTGTTGAAGTGGTTAGAATTGAAAAGCATAGTCATATGCTATAAATTACGTGTTAAGTTGCGATTTTAAGGGTTTTTAAGCGTTTTTGGCACTTTTGCTCATAAAGTAGCTCAAACTTGGTTTGTTTTGCACGAAACATGGCACACAACACTATTTGGTATATATTATTGTGTTGAAGTGGTTATAATTGAAAATCATAGTCATTTTCTCCAAATTACGTGTTAAGTTGCGATTTTAAGGGTTTTTAAGCGTTTTTGACACTTTTGTCCATAAAGTAGCTCAAACATGGTTTGTTTTGCACGAAACTTGGCACACAACACTATTTGGTATATATTATTGTGTTGAAGTGGTTAGAATTGAAAATCATAGTCATATGCTATTAATTTCGTGTTAAGTTCCGATTTTAAGGGTTTTTAAGCATTTCTTGCTCTATTGCTCATAATGTAGCTCAAACTTGGTTTGTTTTGCACGAAACATGGCACACGACACTTTTTGGTATATATTATTGTGTTGAAGTGGTTAGAATTGAAAATCATAGTCATATGCTAGAAATTACGTGTTAAGTTGCGATTTTAAGGGCTTTTAAGCGTTTTTGGCACTTTTGCTCATAAAGTAGCTCAAACTTGGTTTGTATTGCACGAAACATGGCACACAACACTATTTGGTATATATTATTGTGTTGAAGTGGTTATAATTGAAAATCATAGTCATTTTCTCCAAATTACGTGTTAAGTTGCGATTTTAACGGTTTTTAAGCGTTTTTGACACTTTTGTCCATAAAGTAGCTCAAACATGGTTTGTTTTGCACGAAACTTGGCACACAACACTATTTGGTATATATTATTGTGTTGAAGTGGTTAGAATTGAAAATCATAGTAATATGCTATTAATTACTTGTTAAGTTGCGATTTTAAGGGCTTTTTAAGCGTTTCTTGCTCTATTGCTCATAAAGTAGCTCAAACTTGGTTTGTTTTTGCACGAAACATGGCACACAACACCTTTTGGTATATATTATTGTGTTGAAGTGGTTAGAATTGAAAAGCATAGTCATATGCTATAAATTACGTGTTAAGTTGCGATTTTAAGGGTTTTTAAGCGTTTTTGGCACTTTTGCTCATAAAGTAGCTCAAACTTGGTTTGTTTTGCACGAAACATGGCACACAACACTATTTGGTATATATTATTGTGTTGAAGTGGTTATAATTGAAAATCATAGTCATTTTCTCCAAATTACGTGTTAAGTTGCGATTTTAAGGGTTTTTAAGCGTTTTTGACACTTTTGTCCATAAAGTAGCTCAAACATGGTTTGTTTTGCACGAAACTTGGCACACAACACTATTTGGTATATATTATTGTGTTGAAGTGGTTAGAATTGAAAATCATAGTCATATGCTATTAATTTCGTGTTAAGTTCCGATTTTAAGGGTTTTTAAGCATTTCTTGCTCTATTGCTCATAATGTAGCTCAAACTTGGTTTGTTTTGCACGAAACATGGCACACAACACTTTTTGGTATATATTATTGTGTTGAAGTGGTTAGAATTGAAAATCATAGTCATATGCTAGAAATTACGTGTTAAGTTGCGATTTTAAGGGCTTTTAAGCGTTTTTGGCACTTTTGCTCATAAAGTAGCTCAAACTTGGTTTGTTTTGCACGAAACATGGCACACAACACTATTTGGTATATATTATTGTGTTGAAGTGGTTATAATTGAAAATCATAGTCATTTTCTCCAAATTACGTGTTAAGTTGCGATTTTAACGGTTTTTAAGCGTTTTTGACACTTTTGTCCATAAAGTAGCTCAAACATGGTTTGTTTTGCACGAAACTTGGCACACAACACTATTTGGTATATATTATTGTGTTGAAGTGGTTAGAATTGAAAATCATAGTCATATGCTATTAATTTCGTGTTAAGTTCCGATTTTAAGGGTTTTTAAGCATTTCTTGCTCTATTGCTCATAATGTAGCTCAAACTTGGTTTGTTTTGCACGAAACATGGCACACAACACTTTTTGGTATATATTATTGTGTTGAAGTGGTTAGAATTGAAAATCATAGTCATATGCTAGAAATTACGTGTTAAGTTGCGATTTTAAGGGCTTTTAAGCGTTTTTGGCACTTTTGCTCATAAAGTAGCTCAAACTTGGTTTGTTTTGCACGAAACTTGGCACACAACACTATTTGGTATATATTATTGTGTTGAAGTGGTTATAATTGAAAATCATAGTCATTTTCTCCAATTTACATGTTAAGTTGCGATTTTAAGGGTTTTTAAGCGTTTTTGACACTTTTGTCCATAAAGTAGCTCAAACATGGTTTGTTTTGAACGAAACTTGGCACATAACACTATTTGGTGTATATTATTTTGTTGAAGTGGTTAGAATTGAGTCATATGCTACAAATTACGTGTTATTTTTCGATTTTAAGGGGTTTTAAGCGTTTACACTTTTGCTCACAAAGTAGCTCAAACTTGGTTTGTTTTGCATGAAACATGACACACAATACTATTTGGTATATATTATTGTGTTGAAGTGGTTAGAATAGAAAATCATAGTCATTTGCTACAAATTACGTGTTAAGTTGCGATTTTAAGGGTTTTTAAGCATTTTTGGCACTTTTGCGCATAAAGTACCACAAACATGGTTTGTTTCGCACGAAACTTGGCACACAACACTATTTAGTACATATTATTGTCTTAAAGTGGTTAGAGTTGAAAATCACAGTCATATGCTATAAATTACGTGTTAAGTTGCGATTTTAAGGGTTTTTAAGCGTTTCTTGCTCTTTTGCTCATAAAGTAGTTCCAACTTAGTTTGTTTTGCACGAAACTTGGCACACAACACTTTTTGGTATATATTATTTTGTTGAAGTGGTTAGAATTGCAAATCATAGTCATATGCTAGAAATTATGTGTTAAGTTGCGATTTTAAGGGTTTTTAAGCGTTTTTGGCCCTTTTGCGCATAAAGTAGCTCAAACATGGTTTGTTTTTCACGAAACTTGGCACACAACACTATTTGGTATATATTATTGTGTTGAAGTGGTTAGAATTGAGTCATATGCTACAAATTACGTGTTATGTTTCGATTTTAAGGGGTTTTAAGCATTTTTTACACTTTTGCTCATAAAGTAGCTCAAACTGGGTTTGTTTTGCATGAAACTTGGCACACAACACGTTTTGGTATATATTATTGTGTTGAAGTGGTTAGAATTTAAAATCATAGTTATTTGCTACAAATTACATGTTAAGTTGCGATTTTAAGGGTTTTTAAGCGTTTTTGGCACTTTTGCGCATAAAGTAACTCAAACATGGTTTGTTTTGCACGAAACTTGGCACACAACACTATTTGGTATATATTATTGTGTTGAAGTGGTTAGAATTTAAAATCATAGTCATATGCTATAAATTACGTTTTAAGTTGCGATTTTAAAGGTTTTTAAGCGTTTTTGCCACTTTTGCTCATAAAGTAGCTCAAACTTGGTTTGTTTTGCACGAAACTTGGCACACTACACTATTTGGTATATATTATTGTGTTGAAGTGGTTATAATTGAAAATCATAGTCATTTTCTCCAAATTACGTGTTAAGTTGCGATTTTAACGGTTTTTAAGCGTTTTTGACACTTTTGTCCATAAAGTAGCTCAAACATGGTTTGTTTTGCACGAAACTTGGCACACAACACTATTTGGTATATATTATTGTGTTGAAGTGGTTAGAATTGAAAATCATAGTAATATGCTATTAATTACGTGTTAAGTTGCGATTTTAAGGGCTTTTTAAGCGTTTCTTGCTCTATTACTCATAAAGTAGCTCAAACTTGGTTTGTTTTTGCACGAAACATGGCACACAACACCTTTTGGTATATATTATTGTGTTGAAGTGGTTAGAATTGAAAAGCATAGTCATATGCTATAAATTACGTGTTAAGTTGCGATATTAAGGGTTTTTAAGCGTTTTTGGCACTTTTGCTCATAAAGTAGCTCAAACTTGGTTTGTTTTGCACGAAACTTGGCACACAACACTATTTGGTATATATTATTGTGTTGAAGTGGTTATAATTGAAAATCATAGTCATTTTCTCCAAATTACGTGTTAAGTTGCGATTTTAAGGGTTTTTAAGCGTTTTTGACACTTTTGTCCATAAAGTAGCTCAAACATGGTTTGTTTTGCACGAAACTTGGCACACAACACTATTTGGTATATATTATTGTGTTGAAGTGGTTAGAATTGAAAATCTTAGTAATATGCTATTAATTACGTGTTAAGTTGCGATTTTAAGGGCTTTTTAAGCGTTTCTTGCTCTATTGCTCATAAAGTAGCTCAAACTTGGTTTGTTTTTGCACGAAACATGGCACACAACTCTTTTTGGTATATATTATTGTGTTGAAGTGGTTAGAATTGAAAAGCATAGTCATATGCTATAAATTACGTGTTAAGTTGCGATTTTAAAGGTTTTTAAGCGTTTTTGGCACTTTTGCTCATAAAGTAGCTCAAACTTGGTTTGTTTTGCACGAAACTTGGCACACAACACTATTTGATATATATTATTGTGTTGAAGTGGTTATAATTGAAAATCATAGTCATTTTCTCCAAATTACGTGTTAAGTTGCGATTTTAAGGGTTTTTAAGCGTTTTTGGCACTTTTGTGCATAAAGTAGCTCAAACATGGTTTGTTTTGCACGAAACTTGGCACACAACACTATTTGGTATATATTATTGTGTTGAAGTGGTTAGAATTGAAAATCATAGTCATATGCTATTAATTTCGTGTTAAGTTCCGATTTTAAGGGTTTTTAAGCGTTTCTTGCTCTATTGCTCATAATGTAGCTCAAACTTGGTTTGTTTTGCACGAAACATGGCATACAACACTTTTTGGTATATATTATTGTGTTGAAGTGGTTAGAATTGAAAATCATAGTCATATGCTAGAAATTACGTGTTAAGTTGCGATTTTAAGGGCTTTTAAGCGTTTTTGGCCCTTTTGCACATAAAGTAGCTCAAACATGGTTTGTTTTGAACGAAACTTGGCACATAACACTATTTGGTGTATATTATTTTATTGAAGTGGTTAGAATTGAGTCATATGCTACAAATTACGTGTTATTTTTCGATTTTAAGGGGTTTTAAGCGTTTACACTTTTGCTCACAAAGTAGCTCAAACTTGGTTTGTTTTGCATGAAACTTCACACACAATACTATTTGGTATATATTATTGTGTTGAAGTGGTTAGAATTGAAAATCATAGTCATTTGCTACAAATTACGTGTTAAGTTGCGATTTTAAGGGTTTTTAAGCATTTTTGGCACTTTTGCGCATAAAGTACCTCAAACATGGTTTGTTTCGCACGAAACTTGGCACACAACACTATTTAGTATATATTATTGTCTTAAAGTGGTTAGAGTTGAAAATCACAGTCATATGCTATAAATTACGTGTTAAGTTGCGATTTTAAGGGTTTTTAAGCGTTTCTTGCTCTTTTGCTCATAAAGTAGTTCCAACTTAGTTTGTTTTGCACGAAACTTGGCACACAACACTTTTTGGTATATATTATTTTGTTGAAGTGGTTAGAATTGCAAATCATAGTCATATGCTAGAAATTATGTGTTAAGTTGCGATTTTAAGGGTTTTTAAGCGTTTTTGGCACTTTTGCGCATAAAGTAACTCAAACATGGTTTGTTTTGCACGAAACTTGGCACACAACACTATTTGGTATATATTATTGTGTTGAAGTGGTTAGAATTTAAAATCATAGTCATATGCTATAAATTACGTTTTAAGTTGCGATTTTAAAGGTTTTTAAGCGTTTTTGCCACTTTTGCTCATAAAGTAGCTCAAACTTGGTTTGTTTTGCACGAAACTTGGCACACTACACTATTTGGTATATATTATTGTGTTGAAGTGGTTATAATTGAAAATCATAGTCATTTTCTCCAAATTACGTGTTAAGTTGCGATTTTAACGGTTTTTAAGCGTTTTTGACACTTTTGTCCATAAAGTAGCTCAAACATGGTTTGTTTTGCACGAAACTTGGCACACAACACTATTTGGTATATATTATTGTGTTGAAGTGGTTAGAATTGAAAATCATAGTAATATGCTATTAATTACGTGTTAAGTTGCGATTTTAAGGGCTTTTTAAGCGTTTCTTGCTCTATTACTCATAAAGTAGCTCAAACTTGGTTTGTTTTTGCACGAAACATGGCACACAACACCTTTTGGTATATATTATTGTGTTGAAGTGGTTAGAATTGAAAAGCATAGTCATATGCTATAAATTACGTGTTAAGTTGCGATATTAAGGGTTTTTAAGCGTTTTTGGCACTTTTGCTCATAAAGTAGCTCAAACTTGGTTTGTTTTGCACGAAACTTGGCACACAACACTATTTGGTATATATTATTGTGTTGAAGTGGTTATAATTGAAAATCATAGTCATTTTCTCCAAATTACGTGTTAAGTTGCGATTTTAAGGGTTTTTAAGCGTTTTTGACACTTTTGTCCATAAAGTAGCTCAAACATGGTTTGTTTTGCACGAAACTTGGCACACAACACTATTTGGTATATATTATTGTGTTGAAGTGGTTAGAATTGAAAATCTTAGTAATATGCTATTAATTACGTGTTAAGTTGCGATTTTAAGGGCTTTTTAAGCGTTTCTTGCTCTATTGCTCATAAAGTAGCTCAAACTTGGTTTGTTTTTGCACGAAACATGGCACACAACTCTTTTTGGTATATATTATTGTGTTGAAGTGGTTAGAATTGAAAAGCATAGTCATATGCTATAAATTACGTGTTAAGTTGCGATTTTAAAGGTTTTTAAGCGTTTTTGGCACTTTTGCTCATAAAGTAGCTCAAACTTGGTTTGTTTTGCACGAAACTTGGCACACAACACTATTTGATATATATTATTGTGTTGAAGTGGTTATAATTGAAAATCATAGTCATTTTCTCCAAATTACGTGTTAAGTTGCGATTTTAAGGGTTTTTAAGCGTTTTTGGCACTTTTGTGCATAAAGTAGCTCAAACATGGTTTGTTTTGCACGAAACTTGGCACACAACACTATTTGGTATATATTATTGTGTTGAAGTGGTTAGAATTGAAAATCATAGTCATATGCTATTAATTTCGTGTTAAGTTCCGATTTTAAGGGTTTTTAAGCGTTTCTTGCTCTATTGCTCATAATGTAGCTCAAACTTGGTTTGTTTTGCACGAAACATGGCATACAACACTTTTTGGTATATATTATTGTGTTGAAGTGGTTAGAATTGAAAATCATAGTCATATGCTAGAAATTACGTGTTAAGTTGCGATTTTAAGGGCTTTTAAGCGTTTTTGGCCCTTTTGCACATAAAGTAGCTCAAACATGGTTTGTTTTGAACGAAACTTGGCACATAACACTATTTGGTGTATATTATTTTATTGAAGTGGTTAGAATTGAGTCATATGCTACAAATTACGTGTTATTTTTCGATTTTAAGGGGTTTTAAGCGTTTACACTTTTGCTCACAAAGTAGCTCAAACTTGGTTTGTTTTGCATGAAACTTCACACACAATACTATTTGGTATATATTATTGTGTTGAAGTGGTTAGAATTGAAAATCATAGTCATTTGCTACAAATTACGTGTTAAGTTGCGATTTTAAGGGTTTTTAAGCATTTTTGGCACTTTTGCGCATAAAGTACCTCAAACATGGTTTGTTTCGCACGAAACTTGGCACACAACACTATTTAGTATATATTATTGTCTTAAAGTGGTTAGAGTTGAAAATCACAGTCATATGCTATAAATTACGTGTTAAGTTGCGATTTTAAGGGTTTTTAAGCGTTTCTTGCTCTTTTGCTCATAAAGTAGTTCCAACTTAGTTTGTTTTGCACGAAACTTGGCACACAACACTTTTTGGTATATATTATTTTGTTGAAGTGGTTAGAATTGCAAATCATAGTCATATGCTAGAAATTATGTGTTAAGTTGCGATTTTAAGGGTTTTTAAGCGTTTTTGGCCCTTTTGCGCATAAAGTAGCTCAAATATTGTTTGTTTTGAACGAAACTTGGCACATAACACTATTTGGTGTATATTATTGTGTTGAAGTGGTTAGAATTGAGTCATATACTACAAATTACGTGTTATTTTTCGATTTTAAGGGGTTTTAAGCGTTTACACTTTTGCTCACAAAGTAGCTCAAACTTGGTTTGTTTTGCATGAAACTTGGCACAGAACAGTTTTTGTTATATATTATTGTGTTGAAGTCGTTAGAATAGAAAATCATAGTCATATGCTAGAAATTACGTGTTAAGTTGCGATTTTAAGTGTTTTTAAGCGTTTTTGGCCCTTTTGCGCATAAAGTAGCTCAAACATGGTTTGTTTTGCACGAAACTTGGCACACAACACTATTTGGTATATATTATTGTGTTGAAGTGGTTAGAATTGAGTCATATGCTACAAATTACGTGTTATGTTTCGATTTTAAAGGGTTTTAAGCATTTTTTACACTTTTGCTCATAAAGTAGCTCAAACTTGGTTTGTTTTGCATGAAACTTGGCACACAACACGTTTTGGTATATATTATTGTGTTGAAGTGGTTAGAATTTAAAATCATAGTTATTTGCTACAAATTACGTGTTAAGTTGCGATTTTAAGGGTTTTTAAGCGTTTTTGGCACTTTTGCGCATAAAGTAACTCAAACATGGTTTGTTTTGCACGAAACTTGGCACACAACACTATTTGGTATGTATTATTGTGTTGAAGTGGTTAGAATTTAAAATCATAGTCATATGCTATAAATTACGTTTTAAGTTGCGATTTTAAAGGTTTTTAAGCGTTTTTGCCACTTTTGCTCATAAAGTAGCTCAAACTTGGTTTGTTTTGCACGAAACTTGGCACACTACACTATTTGGTATATATTATTGTGTTGAAGTGGTTATAATTGAAAATCATAGTCATTTTCTCCAAATTACGTGTTAAGTTGCGATTTTAACGGTTTTTAAGTGTTTTTGACACTTTTGTCCATAAAGTAGCTCAAACATGGTTTGTTTTGCACGAAACTTGGCACACAACACTATTTGGTATATATTATTGTGTTGAAGTGGTTAGAATTGAAAATCATAGTAATATGCTATTAATTACGTGTTAAGTTGCGATTTTAAGGGCTTTTTAAGCGTTTCTTGCTCTATTGCTCATAAAGTAGCTCAAACTTGGTTTGTTTTTGCACGAAACATGGCACACAACACCTTTTGGTATATATTATTGTGTTGAAGTGGTTAGAATTGAAAAGCATAGTCATATGCTATAAATTACGTGTTAAGTTGCGATTTTAAGGGTTTTTAAGCGTTTTTTGCACTTTTGCTCATAAAGTAGCTCAAACTTGGTTTGTTTTGCACGAAACTTGGCACACAACACTATTTGGTATATATTATTTTGTTGAAGTGGTTAGAATTGAAAATCATAGTCATATGCTATTAATTTCGTGTTAAGTTCCGATTTTAAGGGTTTTTAAGTGTTTCTTGCTCTATTGCTCATAAAGTAGCTCAAACTTGGTTTGTTTTGCACGAAACATGGCACACAACACTTTTTGGTATATATTATTGTGTTGAAGTGGTTAGAATTGCAAATCATAGTCATATGCTAGAAATTACGTGTTAAGTTGCGATTTTAAGGGCTTTTAAGCGTTTTTGGCCCTTTTGCGCATAAAGTAGCTCAAACATGGTTTGTTTTGAACGAAACTTGGCACATAACACTATTTGGTGTATATTATTGTGTTGAAGTGGTTAGAATTGAGTCATATGCTACAAATTACGTGTTATATTTCAAATTTAAGGGGTTTTAAGCGTTTACACTTTTGCTCACAAAGTAGCTCAAACTTGGTTTGTTTTGCATGAAACTTGGCACAAAACACTTTTTGTTATATATTATTGTGTTGAAGTCGTTAGAATAGAAAATCATAGTCATATGCTAGAAATTACGTGTTAAGTTGCGATTTTAAGTGTTTTTAAGCGTTTTTGGCACTTTTGCGCATAAAGTAGCTCAAACATGGTTTGTTTTGCACGAAACTTGGCACACAACACTATTTGGTATATATTATTGTGTTGAAGTGGTTAGAATTGAGTCATATGCTACAAATTATGTGTTATGTTTCGATTTTAAGGGGTTTTAAGCGTTTTTTACACTTTTGCTCATAAAGTAGCTCAAACTTGGTTTGTTTTGCATGAAACCTGGCACACAACACGTTTTGGTATATATTATTGTGTTGAAGTGGTTAGAATTTAAAATCATAGTTATTTGCTACAAATTACGTGTTAAGTTGCGATTTTAAGGGTTTTTAAGCGTTTCTTGCTCTTTTGCTCATAAAGTAGTTCCAACTTAGTTTGTTTTGCACGAAACTTGGCACACAACACTTTTTGGTATATATTATTTTGTTGAAGTGGTTAGAATTGCAAATCATAGTCATATGCTAGAAATTATGTGTTAAGTTGCGATTTTAAGGGTTTTTAAGCGTTTTTGGCCCTTTTGCGTATAAAGTAGCTCAAACATGGTTTGTTTTGAACGAAACTTGGCACATAACACTATTTGGTGTATATTATTGTGTTGAAGTGGTTAGAATTGAGTCATATGCTACAAATTACGTGTTATTTTTCGATTTTAAGGGGTTTTAAGCGTTTACACTTTTGCTCACAAAGTAGCTCAAACTTGGTTTGTTTTGCATGAAACTTGGCACAGAACACTTTTTGTTATATATTATTGTGTTGAAGTCGTTAGAATAGAAAATCATAGTCATATGCTAGAAATTACGTGTTAAGTTGCGATTTTAAGTGTTTTTAAGTGTTTTTGGCACTTTTGCGCATAAAGTAGCTCAAACATGGTTTGTTTTGCACGAAACTTGGCACACAACACTATTTGGTATATATTATTATGTTGAAGTGGTTAGAATTGAGTCATATGCTACAAATTACGTGTTATGTTTCGATTTTAAGGGGTTTTAAGCGTTTTTTACACTTTTGCTCATAAAATAGCTCAAACTTGGTTTGTTTTGCATGAAACCTGGCACACAACACGTTTTGGTATATATTATTGTGTTGAAGTGGTTAGAATTTAAAATCATAGTTATTTGCTACAAATTACGTGTTAAGTTGCGATTTTAAGGGTTTTTAAGCGTTTTTGGCACTTTTTCGCATAAAGTAACTCAAACATGGTTTGTTTTGCACGAAACTTGGCACACAACACTATTTGGTATATATTATTGTGTTGAAGTGGTTAGAATTGAAAATCATAGTCATATGCTATAAATTACGTTTTAAGTTGCGATTTTAAAGGTTTTTAAGCGTTTTTGCCACTTTTGCTCATAAAGTAGCTCAAACTTGGTTTGTTTTGCACGAAACTTGGCACACTACACTATTTGGTATATATTATTGTGTTGAAGTGGTTATAATTGAAAATCATAGTCATTTTCTCCAAATTACGTGTTAAGTTGCGATTTTAAGGGTTTTTAAGCGTTTTTGACACTTTTGTCCGCAAAGTAGCTCAAACATGGTTTGTTTTGCACGAAACTTGGCACACAACACTATTTGGTATATATTATTGTGTTTAAGTGGTTAGAATTGAAAATCTTAGTAATATGCTATTAATTACGTGTTAAGTTGCGATTTTAAGGGCTTTTTAAGCGTTTCTTGCTCTATTGCTCATAAAGAAGCTCAAACTTGGTTTGTTTTTGCACGAAACATGGCACACAACACTTTTTGGTATATATTATTGTGTTGAAGTGGTTAGAATTGAAAAGCATAGTCATATGCTATAAATTACGTGTTAAGTATCGATTTTAAAGGTTTTTAAGCGTTTTTGGCACTTTTGCTCATAAAGTAGCTCAAACTTGGTTTGTTTTGCACGAAACTTGGCACACAACACTATTTGATATATATTATTGTGTTGAAGTGGTTATAATTGAAAATCATAGTCATTTTCTCCAAATTACGTGTTAAGTTGCGATTTTAAGGGTTTTTAAGCGTTTTTGGCACTTTTGTGCATAAAGTAGCTCAAACATGGTTTGTTTTGCATGAAACTTGGCACACAACACTATTTGGTATATATTATTGTGTTGAAGTGGTTAGAATTGAAAATCATAGTCATATGCTATTAATTTCGTGTTAAGTTCCGATTTTAAGGGTTTTTAAGCGTTTCTTGCTCTATTGCTCATAAAGTAGCTCAAACTTGGTTTGTTTTGCACGAAACATGGCACACAACACTTTTTGGTATATATTATTGTGTTGAAGTGGTTAGAATTGAAAATCATAGTCATATGCTAGAAATTACGTGTTAAGTTGCGATTTTAAGGGTTTTTAAGCGTTTTTGGCCCTTTTGCACATAAAGTAGCTCAAACATGGTTTGTTTTGAACGAAACTTGGCTCATAACACTATTTGGTGTATATTATTGTGTTGAAGTGGTTAGAATTGAGTCATATGCTACAAATTACGTGTTATTTTTCGATTTTAAGGGGTTTTAAGCGTTTCCACTTTTGCTCACAAAGTAGCTCAAACTTGGTTTGTTTTGCATGAAACTTGACACACAATACTATTTGGTATATATTATTGTGTTGAAGTGGTTAGAATTGAAAATCATAGTCATTTGCTACAAATTACGTGTTAAGTTGCGATTTTAAGGGTTTTTAAGCATTTTTGGCACTTTTGCGCATAAAGTACCTCAAACATGGTTTGTTTCGCACGAAACATGGCACACAACACTATTTAGTATATATTATTGTCTTAAAGTGGTTAGAGTTGAAAATCACAGTCATATGCTATAAATTACGTGTTAAGTTGCGATTTTATGGGTTTTTAAGCGTTTCTAGCTCTTTTGCTCATAAAGTAGTTCCAACTTCGTTTGTTTTGCACGAAACTTGGCACACAACACTTTTTGGTATATATTATTGTGTTGAAGTGGTTAGAATTGCAAATCATAGTCATATGCTAGAAATTACGTGTTAAGTTGCGATTTTAAGGGCTTTTAAGCGTTTTTGGCCCTTTTGCGCATAAAGTAGCTCAAACATGGTTTGTTTTGAACGAAACTTGGCACATAACACTATTTGGTGTATATTATTGTGTTGAAGTGGTTAGAATTGAGTCATATGCTACAAATTACGTGTTATATTTCAAATTTAAGGGGTTTTAAGCGTTTACACTTTTGCTCACAAAGTAGCTCAAACTTGGTTTGTTTTGCATGAAACTTGGCACAAAACACTTTTTGTTATATATTATTGTGTTGAAGTCGTTAGAATAGAAAATCATAGTCATATGCTAGAAATTACGTGTTAAGTTGCGATTTTAAGTGTTTTTAAGCGTTTTTGGCACTTTTGCGCATAAAGTACCTCAAACATGGTTTGTTTTGCACGAAACTTGGCACACAACACTATTTGGTATATATTATTGTGTTGAAGTGGTTAGAATTGAGTCATATGCTACAAATTATGTGTTATGTTTCGATTTTAAGGGGTTTTAAGCGTTTTTTACACTTTTGCTCATAAAGTAGCTCAAACTTGGTTTGTTTTGCATGAAACCTGGCACACAACACGTTTTGGTATATATTATTGTGTTGAAGTGGTTAGAATTTAAAATCATAGTTATTTGCTACAAATTACGTGTTAAGTTGCGATTTTAAGGGTTTTTAAGCGTTTCTTGCTCTTTTGCTCATAAAGTAGTTCCAACTTAGTTTGTTTTGCACGAAACTTGGCACACAACACTTTTTGGTATATATTATTTTGTTGAAGTGGTTAGAATTGCAAATCATAGTCAAATGCTAGAAATTATGTGTTAAGTTGCGATTTTAAGGGTTTTTAAGCGTTTTTGGCCCTTTTGCGTATAAAGTAGCTCAAACATGGTTTGTTTTGAACGAAACTTGGCACATAACACTATTTGGTGTATATTATTGTGTTGAAGTGGTTAGAATTGAGTCATATGCTACAAATTACGTGTTCTTTTTCGATTTTAAGGGGTTTTAAGCGTTTACACTTTTGCTCACAAAGTAGCTCAAACTTGGTTTGTTTTGCATGAAACTTGGCACAGAACACTTTTTGTTATATATTATTGTGTTGAAGTCGTTAGAATAGAAAATCATAGTCATATGCTAGAAATTACGTGTTAAGTTGCGATTTTAAGTGTTTTTAAGCGTTTTTGGCACTTTTGCGCATAAAGTAGCTCAAACATGGTTTGTTTTGCACGAAACTTGGCACACAACACTATTTGGTATATATTATTATGTTGAAGTGGTTAGAATTGAGTCATATGCTACAAATTACGTGTTATGTTTCGATTTTAAGGGGTTTTAAGCGTTTTTTACACTTTTGCTCATAAAGTAGCTCAAACTTGGTTTGTTTTGCATGAAACCTGGCACACAACACGTTTTGGTATATATTAATGTGTTGAAGTGGTTAGAATTTAAAATCATAGTTATTTGCTACAAATTACGTGTTAAGTTGCGATTTTAAGGGTTTTTAAGCGTTTTTGGCACTTTTGCGCATAAAGTAACTCAAACATGGTTTGTTTTGCACGAAACTTGGCACACAACACTATTTGGTATATATTATTGTGTTGAAGTGGTTAGAATTGAAAATCATAGTCATATGCTATAAATTACGTTTTAAGTTGCGATTTTAAAGGTTTTTAAGCGTTTTTGCCACTTTTGCTCATAAAGTAGCTCAAACTTGGTTTGTTTTGCACGAAACTTGGCACACTACACTATTTGGTATATATTATTGTGTTGAAGTGGTTATAATTGAAAATCATAGTCATTTTCTCCAAATTACGTGTTAAGTTGCGATTTTAAGGGTTTTTAAGCGTTTTTGACACTTTTGTCCGCAAAGTAGCTCAAACATGGTTTGTTTTGCACGAAACTTGGCACACAACACTATTTGGTATATATTATTGTGTTTAAGTGGTTAGAACTGAAAATCTTAGTAATATGCTATTAATTACGTGTTAAGTTGCGATTTTAAGGGCTTTTTAAGCGTTTCTTGCTCTATTGCTCATAAAGAAGCTCAAACTTGGTTTGTTTTTGCACGAAACATGGCACACAACACTTTTTGGTATATATTATTGTGTTGAAGTGGTTAGAATTGAAAAGCATAGTCATATGCTATAAATTACGTGTTAAGTATCGATTTTAAAGGTTTTTAAGCGTTTTTGGCACTTTTGCTCATAAAGTAGCTCAAACTTGGTTTGTTTTGCACGAAACTTGGCACACAACACTATTTGATATATATTATTGTGTTGAAGTGGTTATAATTGAAAATCATAGTCATTTTCTCCAAATTACGTGTTAAGTTGCGATTTTAAGGGTTTTTAAGCGTTTTTGGCACTTTTGTGCATAAAGTAGCTCAAACATGGTTTGTTTTGCATGAAACTTGGCACACAACACTATTTGGTATATATTATTGTGTTGAAGTGGTTAGAATTGAAAATCATAGTCATATGCTATTAATTTCGTGTTAAGTTCCGATTTTAAGGGTTTTTAAGCGTTTCTTGCTCTATTGCTCATAAAGTAGCTCAAACTTGGTTTGTTTTGCACGAAACATGGCACACAACACTTTTTGGTATATATTATTGTGTTGAAGTGGTTAGAATTGAAAATCATAGTCATATGCTAGAAATTACGTGTTAAGTTGCGATTTTAAGGGTTTTTAAGCGTTTTTGGCCCTTTTGCACATAAAGTAGCTCAAACATGGTTTGTTTTGAACGAAACTTGGCTCATAACACTATTTGGTGTATATTATTGTGTTGAAGTGGTTAGAATTGAGTCATATGCTACAAATTACGTGTGATTTTTCGATTTTAAGGGGTTTTAAGCGTTTCCACTTTTGCTCACAAAGTAGCTCAAACTTGGTTTGTTTTGCATGAAACTTGACACACAATACTATTTGGTATATATTATTGTGTTGAAGTGGTTAGAATTGAAAATCATAGTCATTTGCTACAAATTACGTGTTAAGTTGCGATTTTTAGGGTTTTTAAGCATTTTTGGCACTTTTGCGCATAAAGTACCTCAAACATGGTTTGTTTCGCACGAAACATGGCACACAACACTATTTAGTATATATTATTGTCTTAAAGTGGTTAGAGTTGAAAATCACAGTCATATGCTATAAATTACGTGTTAAGTTGCGATTTTATGGGTTTTTAAGCGTTTCTTGCTCTTTTGCTCATAAAGTAGTTCCAACTTCGTTTGTTTTGCACGAAACTTGGCACACAACACTTTTTGGTATATATTATTTTGTTGAAGTGGTTAGAATTGCAAATCATAGTCATATGCTAGAAATTATGTGTTAAGTTGCGATTTTAAGGGTTTTTAAGCGTTTTTGGCCCTTTTGCGTATAAAGTAGCTCAAACATGGTTTGTTTTGAACGAAACTTGGCACATAACACTATTTGGTGTATATTATTGTGTTGAAGTGGTTAGAATTGAGTCATATGCTACAAATTACGTGTTATTTTTCGATTTTAAGGGGTTTTAAGCGTTTACACATTTGCTCACAAAGTAGCTCAAACTTGGTTTGTTTTGCATGAAACTTGGCACAGAACACTTTTTGTTATATATTATTGTGTTGAAGTCGTTAGAATAGAAAATCATAGTCATATGCTAGAAATTACGTGTTAAGTTGCGATTTTAAGTGTTTTTAAGCGTTTTTGGCACTTTTGCGCATAAAGTAGCTCAAACATGGTTTGTTTTGCACGAAACTTGGCACACAACACTATTTGGTATATATTATTATGTTGAAGTGGTTAGAATTGAGTCATATGCTACAAATTACGTGTTATGTTTCGATTTTAAGGGGTTTTAAGCGTTTTTTACACTTTTGCTCATAAAGTAGCTCAAACTTGGTTTGTTTTGCATGAAACCTGGCACACAACACGTTTTGGTATATATTATTGTGTTGAAGTGGTTAGAATTTAAAATCATAGTTATTTGCTACAAATTACGTGTTAAGTTGCGATTTTAAGGGTTTTTAAGCGTTTTTGGCACTTTTGCGCATAAAGTAACTCAAACATGGTTTGTTTTGCACGAAACTTGGCACACAACACTATTTGGTATATATTATTGTGTTGAAGTGGTTAGAATTGAAAATCATAGTCATATGCTATAAATTACGTTTTAAGTTGCGATTTTAAAGGTTTTTAAGCGTTTTTGCCACTTTTGCTCATAAAGTAGCTCAAACTTGGTTTGTTTTGCACGAAACTTGGCACACTACACTATTTGGTATATATTATTGTGTTGAAGTGGTTATAATTGAAAATCATAGTCATTTTCTCCAAATTACGTGTTAAGTTGCGATTTTAAGGGTTTTTAAGCGTTATTGACACTTTTGTCCGTAAAGTAGCTCAAACATGGTTTGTTTTGCACGAAACTTGGCACACAACACTATTTGGTATATATTATTGTGTTGAAGTGGTTAGAATTGAAAATCTTAGTAATATGCTATTAATTACGTGTTAAGTTGCGATTTTAAGGGCTTTTTAAGCGTTTCTTGCTCTATTGCTCATAAAGAAGCTCAAACTTGGTTTGTTTTTGCACGAAACATGGCACACAACACTTTTTGGTATATATTATTGTGTTTAAGTGGTTAGAATTGAAAAGCATAGTCATATGCTATAAATTACGTGTTAAGTTGCGATTTTAAAGGTTTTTAAGCGTTTTTTGCACTTTTGCTCATAAAGTAGCTCAAACTTGGTTTGTTTTGCACGAAACTTGGCACACAACACTATTTGATATATATTATTGTGTTGAAGTGGTGATAATTGAAAATCATAGTCATTTTCTCCAAATTACGTGTTAAGTTGCGATTTTAAGGGTTTTTAAGCGTTTTTGGCACTTTTGTGCATAAAGTAGCTCAAACATGGTTTGTTTTGCATGAAACTTGGCACACAACACTATTTGGTATATATTATTGTGTTGAAGTGGTTAGAATTGAAAATCATAGTCATATGCTATTAATTTCGTGTTAAGTTCCGATTTTAAGGGTTTTGAAGCGTTTCTTGCTCTATTGCTCATAAAGTAGCTCAAACTTGGTTTGTTTTGCACGAAACATGGCACACAACACTTTTTGGTATATATTATTGTGTTGAAATGGTTAGAATTGAAAATCATAGTCATATGCTAGAAATTACGTGTTAAGTTGCGATTTTAAGGGCTTTTAAGCGTTTTTGGCCCTTTTGCACATAAAGTAGCTCAAACATGGTTTGTTTTGAACGAAACTTGGCACATAACACTATTTGGTGTATATTATTGTGTTGAAGTGGTTAGAATTGAGTCATATGCTACAAATTACGTGTTATTTTTCGATTTTAAGGGGTTTTAAGCGTTTACACTTTTGCTCACAAAGTAGCTCAAACTTGGTTTGTTTTGCATGAAACTTGACACACAATACTATTTGGTATATATTATTGTGTTGAAGTGGTTAGAATTGAAAATCATAGTCATTTGCTACAAATTACGTGTTAAGATGCGATTTTAAGGGTTTTTAAGCATTTTTGGCACTTTTGCGCATAAAGTACCTCAAACATGGTTTGTTTCGCACGAAACTTGGCACACAACACTATTTAGTATATATTATTGTCTTAAAGTGGTTAGAGTTGAAAATCACAGTCATATGCTATAAATTACGTGTTAACTTGCGATTTTAAGGGTTTTTAAGCGTTTCTTGCTCTTTTGCTCATAAAGTTGTTCCAACTTAGTTTGTTTTGCACGAAACTTGGCACACAACACTTTTTGGTATATATTATTTTGTTGAAGTGGTTAGAATTGCAAATCATAGTCATATGCTAGAAATTATGTGTTAAGTTGCGATTTTAAGGGTTTTTAAGCGTTTTTGGCCCTTTTGCGCATAAAGTAGCTCAAACATGGTTTGTTTTGAACGAAACTTGGCACATAACACTATTTGGTGTATATTATTGTGTTGAAGTGGTTAGAATTGAGTCATATGCTACAAATTACGTGTTATTTTTTCGATTTTAAGGGGTTTTAAGCGTTTACACTTTTGCTCACAAAGTAGCTCAAACTTGGTTTGTTTTGCATGAAACTTGGCACAGAACACTTTTTGTTATATATTATTGTGTTGAAGTCGTTAGAATAGAAAATCATAGTCATATGCTAGAAATTACGTGTTAAGTTGCGATTTTAAGTGTTTTTAAACGTTTTTGGCACTTTTGCGCATAAAGTAGCTCAAACATGGTTTGTTTTGCACGAAACTTGGCACACAACACTATTTGGTATATATTATTGTGTTGAAGTGGTTAGAATTGAGTCATATGCTACAAATTACGTGTTATGTTTCGATTTTAAGGGGTTTTAAGCGTTTTTTACACTTTTGCTCATAAAGTAGCTCAAACTTGGTTTGTTTTGCATGAAACCTGGCACACAACACGTTTTGGTATATATTATTGTGTTGAAGTGGTTAGAATTTAAAATCATAGTTATTTGCTACAAATTACGTGTTAAGTTGCGATTTTAAGGGTTTTTAAGCGTTTTTGGCACTTTTGCGCATAAAGTAACTCAAACATGGTTTGTTTTGCACGAAACTTGGCACACAACACTATTTGGTATATATTATTGTGTTGAAGTGGTTAGAATTGAAAATCATAGTCATATGCTATAAATTACGTTTTAAGTTGCGATTTTAAAGGTTTTTAAGCGTTTTTGCCACTTTTGCTCATAAAGTAGCTCAAACTTGGTTTGTTTTGCACGAAACTTGGCACACTACACTATTTGGTATATATTATTGTGTTGAAGTGGTTATAATTGAAAATCATAGTCATTTTCTCCAAATTACGTGTTAAGTTGCGATTTTAAGGGTTTTTAAGCGTTATTGACACTTTTGTCCGTAAAGTAGCTCAAACATGGTTTGTTTTGCACGAAACTTGGCACACAACACTATTTGGTATATATTATTGTGTTGAAGTGGTTAGAATTGAAAATCTTAGTAATATGCTATTAATAACGTGTTAAGTTGCGATTTTAAGGGCTTTTTAAGCGTTTCTTGCTCTATTGCTCATAAAGAAGCTCAAACTTGGTTTGTTTTTGCACGAAACATGGCACACAACACTTTTTGGTATATATTATTGTGTTTAAGTGGTTAGAATTGAAAAGCATAGTCATATGCTATAAATTACGTGTTAAGTTGCGATTTTAAAGGTTTTTAAGCGTTTTTGGCACTTTTGCTCATAAAGTAGCTCAAACTTGGTTTGTTTTGCACGAAACTTGGCACACAACACTATTTGATATATATTATTGTGTTGAAGTGGTTATAATTGAAAATCATAGTCATTTTCTCCAAATTACGTGTTAAGTTGCGATTTTAAGGGTTTTTAAGCGTTTTTGGCACTTTTCTGCATAAAGTAGCTCAAACATGGTTTGTTTTGCATGAAACTTGGCACACAACGCTATTTGGTATATATTATTGTGTTGAAGTGGTTAGAATTGAAAATCATAGTCATATGCTATTAATTTCGTGTTAAATTCCGATTTTAAGGGTTTTTAAGCGTTTCTTGCTCTATTGCTCATAAAGTAGCTCAAACTTGGTTTGTTTTGCACGAAACATGGCACATAACACTTTTTGGTATATATTATTGTGTTGAAGTGGTTAGAATTGAAAATCATAGTCATATGCTATTAATTTCGTGTTAAATTCCGATTTTAAGGGTTTTTAAGCGTTTCTTGCTCTATTGCTCATAAAGTAGCTCAAACTTGGTTTGTTTTGCACGAAACATGGCACATAACACTTTTTGGTATATATTATTGTGTTGAAGTGGTTAGAATTGAAAATCATAGTCATATGCTAGAAATTACGTGTTAAGTTGCGATTTTAAGGGCTTTTAAGCGTTTTTGGCCCTTTTGCACATAAAGTAGCTCAAACATGGTTTGTTTCGCACGAAACTTGGCACACAACACTATTTAGTATATATTATTGTCTTAAAGTGGTTAGAGTTGAAAATCACAGTCATATGCTATAAATTACGTGTTAACTTGCGATTTTAAGGGTTTTTAAGCGTTTCTTGCTCTTTTGCTCATAAAGTTGTTCCAACTTAGTTTGTTTTGCACGAAACTTGGCACACAACACTTTTTGGTATATATTATTTTGTTGAAGTGGTTAGAATTGCAAATCATAGTCATATGCTAGAAATTATGTGTTAAGTTGCGATTTTAAGGGTTTTTAAGCGTTTTTGGCCCTTTTGCGCATAAAGTAGCTCAAACATGGTTTGTTTTGAACGAAACTTGGCACATAACACTATTTGGTGTATATTATTGTGTTGAAGTGGTTAGAATTGAGTCATATGCTACAAATTACGTGTTATTTTTTCGATTTTAAGGGGTTTTAAGCGTTTACACTTTTGCTCACAAAGTAGCTCAAACTTGGTTTGTTTTGCATGAAACTTGGCACAGAACACTTTTTGTTATATATTATTGTGTTGAAGTCGTTAGAATAGAAAATCATAGTCATATGCTAGAAATTACGTGTTAAGTTGCGATTTTAAGTGTTTTTAAACGTTTTTGGCACTTTTGCGCATAAAGTAGCTCAAACATGGTTTGTTTTGCACGAAACTTGGCACACAACACTATTTGGTATATATTATTGTGTTGAAGTGGTTAGAATTGAGTCATATGCTACAAATTACGTGTTATGTTTCGATTTTAAGGGGTTTTAAGCGTTTTTTACACTTTTGCTCATAAAGTAGCTCAAACTTGGTTTGTTTTGCATGAAACCTGGCACACAACACGTTTTGGTATATATTATTGTGTTGAAGTGGTTAGAATTTAAAATCATAGTTATTTGCTACAAATTACGTGTTAAGTTGCGATTTTAAGGGTTTTTAAGCGTTTTTGGCACTTTTGCGCATAAAGTAACTCAAACATGGTTTGTTTTACACGAAACTTGGCACACAACACTATTTGGTATATATTATTGTGTTGAAGTGGTTAGAATTGAAAATCATAGTCATATGCTATAAATTACGTTTTAAGTTGCGATTTTAAAGGTTTTTAAGCGTTTTTGCCACTTTTGCTCATAAAGTAGCTCAAACTTGGTTTGTTTTGCACGAAACTTGGCACACTACACTATTTGGTATATATTATTGTGTTGAAGTGGTTATAATTGAAAATCATAGTCATTTTCTCCAAATTACGTGTTAAGTTGCGATTTTAAGGGTTTTTAAGCGTTATTGACACTTTTGTCCGTAAAGTAGCTCAAACATGGTTTGTTTTGCACGAAACTTGGCACACAACACTATTTGGTATATATTATTGTGTTGAAGTGGTTAGAATTGAAAATCTTAGTAATATGCTATTAATAACGTGTTAAGTTGCGATTTTAAGGGCTTTTTAAGCGTTTCTTGCTCTATTGCTCATAAAGAAGCTCAAACTTGGTTTGTTTTTGCACGAAACATGGCACACAACACTTTTTGGTATATATTATTGTGTTTAAGTGGTTAGAATTGAAAAGCATAGTCATATGCTATAAATTACGTGTTAAGTTGCGATTTTAAAGGTTTTTAAGCGTTTTTGGCACTTTTGCTCATAAAGTAGCTCAAACTTGGTTTGTTTTGCACGAAACTTGGCACACAACACTATTTGATATATATTATTGTGTTGAAGTGGTTATAATTGAAAATCATAGTCATTTTCTCCAAATTACGTGTTAAGTTGCGATTTTAAGGGTTTTTAAGCGTTTTTGGCACTTTTCTGCATAAAGTAGCTCAAACATGGTTTGTTTTGCATGAAACTTGGCACACAACGCTATTTGGTATATATTATTGTGTTGAAGTGGTTAGAATTGAAAATCATAGCCATATGCTATTAATTTCGTGTTAAATTCCGATTTTAAGGGTTTTTAAGCGTTTCTTGCTCTATTGCTCATAAAGTAGCTCAAACTTGGTTTGTTTTGCACGAAACATGGCACATAACACTTTTTGGTATATATTATTGTGTTGAAGTGGTTAGAATTGAAAATCATAGTCATATGCTAGAAATTACGTGTTAAGTTGCGATTTTAAGGGCTTTTAAGCGTTTTTGGCCCTTTTGCACATAAAGTAGCTCAAACATGGTTTGTTTTGAACGAAACTTGGCACATAACACTATTTGGTGTATATTATTGTGTTGAAGTGGTTAGAATTGAGTCATATGCTACAAATTACGTGTTATTTTTCGATTTTAAGGGGTTTTAAGCGTTTACACTTTTGCTCACAAAGTAGCTCAAACTTGGTTTGTTTTGCATGAAACTTGACACACAATACTATTTGGTATATATTATTGTGTTGAAGTGGTTAGAATTGAAAATCATAGTCATTTGCTACAATTTACGTGTTAAGTTGCGATTTTAAGGGTTTTTAAGCATTTTTGGCACTTTTGCGCATAAAGTACCTCAAACATGGTTTGTTTCGCACGAAACTTGGCACACAACACTATTTAGTATATATTATTGTCTTAAAGTGCTTAGAGTTGAAAATCACAGTTATATGCTATAATTTACGTGTTAAGTTGCGATTTTAAGGGTTTTTAAGCGTTTCTTGCTCTTTTGCTCATAAAGTAGTTCCAACTTAGTTTGTTTTGCACGAAACTTGGCACACAACACTTTTTGGTATATATTATTTTGTTGAAGTGGTTAGAATTGCAAATCATAGTCATATGCTAGAAATTATGTGTTAAGTTGCGATTTTAAGGGTTTTTTAAACGTTTTTGGCCCTTTTGCGCATAAAGTAGCTCAAACATGGTTTGTTTTGAACGAAACTTGGCACATAACACTATTTGGTGTATATTATTGTGTTGAAGTGGTTAGAATTGAGTCATATGCTACAAATTACGTGTTATTTTTCGATTTTAAGGGGTTTTAAGCGTTTACACTTTTGCTCACAAAGTAGCTCAAACTTGGTTTGTTTTGCATGAAACTTGGCACAGAACACTTTTTGTTATATATTATTGTGTTGAAGTCGTTAGAATAGAAAATCATAGTCATATGCTAGAAATTACGTGTTAAGTTGCGATTTTAAGTGTTTTTAAGCGTTTTTGGCACTTTTGCGCATAAAGTAGCTCAAACATGGTTTGTTTTGCACGAAACTTGGCACACAACACTATTTGGTATATATTATTGTGTTGAAGTGGTTAGAATTGAGTCATATGCTACAAATTAAGTGTTATGTTTCGATTTTAAGGGGTTTTAAGCGTTTTTTACACTTTTGCTCATAAAGTAGCTCAAACTTGGTTTGTTTTGCATGAAACCTGGCACACAACACGTTTTGGTATATATTATTGTGTTGAAGTGGTTAGAATTTAAAATCATAGTTATTTGCTACAAATTACGTGTTAAGTTGCGATTTTAAGGGTTTTTAAGCGTTTTTGGCACTTTTGCGCATAAAGTAACTCAAACATGGTTTGTTTTGCACGAAACTTGGCACACAACACTATTTGGTATATATTATTGTGTTGAAGTGGTTAGAATTGAAAATCATAGTCATACGCTATAAATTACGTTTTAAGTTGCGATTTTAAAGGTTTTTAAGCGTTTTTGCCACTTTTGCTCATAAAGTAGCTCAAACTTGGTTTGTTTTGCACGAAACTTGGCACACTACACTATTTGGTATATATTATTGTGTTGAAGTGGTTATAATTGAAAATCATAGTCATTTTCTCCAAATTACGTGTTAAGTTGCGATTTTAAGGGTTTTTAAGCGTTATTGACACTTTTGTCCGTAAAGTAGCTCAAACATGGTTTGTTTTGCACGAAACTTGGCACACAACACTATTTGGTATATATTATTGTGTTGAAGTGGTTAGAATTGAAAATCTTAGTAATATGCTATTAATTACGTGTTAAGTTGCGATTTTAAGGGCTTTTTAAGCGTTTCTTGCTCTATTGCTCATAAAGAAGCTCAAACTTGGTTTGTTTTTGCACGAAACATGGCACACAACACTTTTTGGTATATATTATTGTGTTTAAGTGGTTAGAATTGAAAAGCATAGTCATATGCTATAAATTACGTGTTAAGTTGCGATTTTAAAGGTTTTTAAGCGTTTTTGGCACTTTTGCTCATAAAGTAGCTCAAACTTGGTTTGTTTTGCACGAAACTTGGCACACAACACTATTTGATATATATTATTGTGTTGAAGTGGTTATAATTGAAAATCATAGTCATTTTCTCCAAATTACGTGTTAAGTTGCGATTTTAAGGGTTTTTAAGCGTTTTTTGGCACTTTTCTGCATAAAGTAGCTCAAACATGGTTTGTTTTGCATGAAACTTGGCACACAACACTATTTGGTATATATTATTGTGTTGAAGTGGTTAGAATTGAAAATCATAGTCATATGCTATTAATTTCGTGTTAAGTTCCGATTTTAAGGGTTTGTAAGCGTTTCTTGCTCTATTGCTCATAAAGTAGCTCAAACTTGGTTTGTTTTGCACGAAACATGGCACACAACACTTTTTGGTATATATTATTGTGTTGAAGTGGTTAGAATTGAAAATCATAGTCATATGCTAGAAATTACGTGTTAAGTTGCGATTTTAAGGGCTTTTAAGCGTTTTTGGCCCTTTTGCACATAAAGTAGCTCAAACATGGTTTGTTTTGAACGAAACTTGGCACATAACACTATTTGGTGTATATTATTGTGTTGAAGTGGTTAGAATTGAGTCATATGCTACAAATTACGTGTTATTTTTCGATTTTAAGGGGTTTTAAGCGTTTACACTTTTGCTCACAAAGTAGCTCAAACTTGGTTTGTTTTGCATGAAACTTGACACACAATACTATTTGGTATATATTATTGTGTTGGAGTGGTTAGAATTGAAAATCATAGTCATTTGCTACAAATTACGTGTTAAGTTGCGATTTTAAGGGTTTTTAAGCATTTTTGGCACTTTTGCACATAAAGTACCTCAAACATGGTTTGTTTCGCACGAAACTTGGCACACAACACTATTTAGTATATATTATTGTCTTAAAGTGGTTAGAGTTGAAAATCACAGTTATATGCTACAAATTACGTGTTAAGTTGCGATTTTAAGGGTTTTTAAGCGTTTCTTGCTCTTTTGCTCATAAAGTAGTTCCAACTTAGTTTGTTTTGCACGAAACTTGGCACACAACACTTTTTGGTATATATTATTTTGTTGAAGTGGTTAGAATTGCAAATCATAGTCATATGCTATAAATTATGTGTTAAGTTGCGATTTTAAGGGTTTTTAAACGTTTTTGGCCCTTTTGCGCATAAAGTAGCTCAAACATGGTTTGTTTTGAACGAAACTTGGCACATAACACTATTTGTTGTATATTATTGTGTTGAAGTGGTTAGAATTGAGTCATATGCTACAAATTACGTGTTATTTTTCGATTTTAAGGGGTTTTAAGCGTTTACACTTTTGCTCACAAAGTAGCTCAAACTTGGTTTGTTTTGCATGAAACTTGGCACAGAACACTTTTTGTTATATATTATTGTGTTGAAGTCGTTAGAATAGAAAATCATAGTCATATGCTAGAAATTACGTGTTAAGTTGCGATTTTAAGTGTTTTTAAGCGTTTTTGGCACTTTTGCGCATAAAGTAGCTCAAACATGGTTTGTTTTGCACGAAACTTGGCACACAACACTATTTGGTATATATTATTGTGTTGAAGTGGTTAGAATTGAGTCATATGCTACAAATTACGTGTTATGTTTCGATTTTAAGGGGTTTTAAGCGTTTTTTACACTTTTGCTCATAAAGTAGCTCAAACTTGGTTTGTTTTGCATGAAACCTGGCACACAACACGTTTTGGTATATATTATTGTGTTGAAGTGGTTAGAATTTAAAATCATAGTTATTTGCTACAAATTACGTGTTAAGTTGCGATTTTAAGGGTTTTTAAGCGTTTTTGGCACTTTTGCGCATAAAGTAACTCAAACATGGTTTGTTTTGCACGAAACTTGGCACACAACACTATTTGGTATATATTATTGTGTTGAAGTGGTTAGAATTGAAAATCATAGTCATATGCTATAAATTACGTTTTAAGTTGCGATTTTAAAGGTTTTTAAGCGTTTTTGCCACTTTTGCTCATAAAGTAGCTCAAACTTGGTTTGTTTTGCACGAAACTTGGCACACTACACTATTTGGTATATATTATTGTGTTGAAGTGGTTATAATTGAAAATCATAGTCATTTTCTCCAAATTACGTGTTAAGTTGCGATATTAAGGGTTTTTAAGCGTTATTCACACTTTTGTCCGTAAAGTAGCTCAAACATGGTTTGTTTTGCACGAAACTTGGCACACAACACTATTTGGTATATATTATTGTGTTGAATTGGTTAGAATTGAAAATCTTAGTAATATGCTTTTAATTACGTGTTAAGTTGCGATTTTAAGGGCTTTTTAAGCGTTTCTTGCTCTATTGCTCATAAAGAAGCTCAAACTTGGTTTGTTTTTGCACGAAACATGGCACACAACACTTTTTGGTATATATTATTGTGTTTAAGTGGTTAGAATTGAAAAGCATAGTCATATGCTATAAATTACGTGTTAAGTTGCGATTTTAAAGGTTTTTAAGCGTTTTTTGCACTTTTGCTCATAAAGTAGCTCAAACTTGGTTTGTTTTGCACGAAACTTGGCACACAACACTATTTGATATATATTATTGTGTTGAAGTGGTGATAATTGAAAATCATAGTCATTTTCTCCAAATTACGTGTTAAGTTGCGATTTTAAGGGTTTTTAAGCGTTTTTGGCACTTTTGTGCATAAAGTAGCTCAAACATGGTTTGTTTTGCATGAAACTTGGCACACAACACTATTTGGTATATATTATTGTGTTGAAGTGGTTAGAATTGAAAATCATAGTCATATGCTATTAATTTCGTGTTAAGTTCCGATTTTAAGGGTTTTGAAGCGTTTCTTGCTCTATTGCTCATAAAGTAGCTCAAACTTGGTTTGTTTTGCACGAAACATGGCACACAACACTTTTTGGTATATATTATTGTGTTGAAGTGGTTAGAATTGAAAATCATAGTCATATGCTAGAAATTACGTGTTAAGTTGCGATTTTAAGGGCTTTTAAGCGTTTTTGGCCCTTTTGCACATAAAGTAGCTCAAACATGGTTTGTTTTGAACGAAACTTGGCACATAACACTATTTGGTGTATATTATTGTGTTGAAGTGGTTAGAATTGAGTCATATGCTACAAATTACGTGTTATTTTTCGATTTTAAGGGGTTTTAAGCGTTTACACTTTTGCTCACAAAGTAGCTCAAACTTGTTTTGTTTTGCATGAAACTTGACACACAATACTATTTGGTATATATTATTGTGTTGAAGTGGTTAGAATTGAAAATCATAGTCATTTGCTACAAATTACGTGTTAAGTTGCGATTTTAAGGGTTTTTAAGCATTTTTGGCACTTTTGCGCATAAAGTACCTCAAACATGGTTTGTTTCGCACGAAACTTGGCACACAACACTATTTAGTATATATTATTGTCTTAAAGTGGTTAGAGTTGAAAATCACAGTCATATGCTATAAATTACGTGTTAAGTTGCGATTTTAAGGGTTTTTAAGCGTTTCTTGCTCTTTTGCTCATAAAGTTGTTCCAACTTAGTTTGTTTTGCACGAAACTTGGCACACAACACTTTTTGGTATATATTATTTTGTTGAAGTGGTTAGAATTGCAAATCATAGTCATATGCTAGAAATTATGTGTTAAGTTGCGATTTTAAGGGTTTTTAAACGTTTTTGGCCCTTTTGCGCATAAAGTAGCTCAAACATGGTTTGTTTTGAACGAAACTTGGCACATAACACTATTTGGTGTATATTATTGTGTTGAAGTGGTTAGAATTGAGTCATATGCTACAAATTACGTGTTATTTTTCGATTTTAAGGGGTTTTAAGCGTTTACACTTTTGCTCACAAAGTAGCTCAAACTTGGTTTGTTTTGCATGAAACTTGGCACAGAACACTTTTTGTTATATATTATTGTGTTGAAGTCGTTAGAATAGAAAATCATAGTCATATGCTAGAAATTACGTGTTAAGTTGCGATTTTTAAGTGTTTTTAAGCGTTTTTGGCACTTTTGCGCATAAAGTAGCTCAAACATGGTTTGTTTTGCACGAAACTTGGCACACAACACTATTTGGTATATATTATTGTGTTGAAGTGGTTAGAATTGAAAATCTTAGTAATATGCTATTAATTACGTGTTAAGTTGCGATTTTAAGGGCTTTTTAAGCGTTTCTTGCTCTATTGCTCATAAAGAAGCTCAAACTTGGTTTGTTTTTGCACGAAACATGGCACACAACACTTTTTGGTATATATTATTGTGTTTAAGTGGTTAGAAATGAAAAGCATAGTCATATGCTATAAATTACGTGTTAAGTTGCGATTTTAAAGGTTTTTAAGCGTTTTTTGCACTCTTGCTCATAAAGTAGCTCAAACTTGGTTTGTTTTGCACGAAACTTGGCACACAACACTATTTGATATATATTATTGTGTTGAAGTGGTTATAATCGAAAATCATAGTCATTTTCTCCAAATTACGTGTTAAGTTGCGATTTTAAGGGTTTTTAAGCGTTTTTTGGCACTTTTGTGCATAAAGTAGCTCAAACATGGTTTGTTTTGCATGAAACTTGGCACACAACACTATATGGTATATATTATTGTGTTGAAGTGGTTAGAATTGAAAATCATAGTCATATGCTATTAATTTCGTGTTAAGTTCCGATTTTAAGGGTTTTGAAGCGTTTCTTGCTCTATTGCTCATAAAGTAGCTCAAACTTGGTTTGTTTTGCACGAAACATGGCACACAACACTTTTTGGTATATATTATTGTGTTGAAGTGGTTAGAATTGAAAATCATAGTCATATGCTAGAAATTACGTGTTAAGTTGCGATTTTAAGGGCTTTTAAGCGTTTTTGGCCCTTTTGCACATAAAGTAGCTCAAACATGGTTTGTTTTGAACGAAACTTGGCACATAACACTATTTGGTGTATATTATTGTGTTGAAGTGGTTAGAATTGAGTCATATGCTACAAATTACGTGTTATTTTTCGATTTTAAGGGGTTTTAAGCGTTTACACTTTTGCTCACAAAGTAGCTCAAACTTGGTTTGTTTTGCATGAAACTTGACACACAATACTATTTGGTATATATTATTGTGTTGAAGTGGTTAGAATTGAAAATCATAGTCATTTGCTACAAATTACGTGTTAAGTTGCGATTTTAAGGGTTTTTAAGCATTTTTGGCACTTTTGCGCATAAAGTACCTCAAACATGGTTTGTTTCGCACGAAACTTGGCACACAACACTATTTAGTATATATTATTGTCTTAAAGTGGTTAGAGTTGAAAATCACAGTCATATGCTATAAATTACGTGTTAAGTTGCGATTTTAAGGGTTTTTAAGCGTTTCTTGCTCTTTTGCTCATAAAGTTGTTCCAACTTAGTTTGTTTTGCACGAAACTTGGCACACAACACTTTTTGGTATATATTATTTTGTTGAAGTGGTTAGAATTGCAAATCATAGTCATATGCTAGAAATTATGTGTTAAGTTGCGATTTTAAGGGTTTTTAAACGTTTTTGGCCCTTTTGCGCATAAAGTAGCTCAAACATGGTTTGTTTTGAACGAAACTTGGCACATAACACTATTTGGTGTATATTATTGTGTTGAAGTGGTTAGAATTGAGTCATATGCTACAAATTACGTGTTATTTTTCGATTTTAAGGGGTTTTTAGCGTTTACACTTTTGCTCACAAAGTAGCTCAAACTTGGTTTGTTTTGCATGAAACTTGGCACAGAACACTTTTTGTTATATATTATTGTGTTGAAGTCGTTAGAATAGAAAATCATAGTCATATGCTAGAAATTACGTGTTAAGTTGCGATTTTAAGTGTTTTTAAGCGTTTTTGGCACTTTTGCGCATAAAGTAGCTCAAACATGGTTTGTTTTGCACGAAACTTGGCACACAACACTATTTGGTATATATTATTGTGTTGAAGTGGTTAGAATTGAGTCATATGCTACAAATTACGTGTTATGTTTCGATTTTAAGGGGTTTTAAGCGTTTTTTACCTTTTTGCTCATAAAGTAGCTCAAACTTGGTTTGTTTTGCATGAAACCTGGCACACAACACGTTTTGGTATATATTATTGTGTTGAAGTGGTTAGAATTTAAAATCATAGTTATTTGCTACAAATTACGTGTTAAGTTGCGATTTTAAGGGTTTTTAAGCGTTTTTGGCACTTTTGCGCATAAAGTAACTCAAACATGGTTTGTTTTGCACGAAACTTGGCACACAACACTATTTGGTATATATTATTGTGTTGAAGTGGTTAGAATTGAAAATCATAGTCATATGCTATAAATTGCGTTTTAAGTTGCGATTTTAAAGGTTTTTAAGCGTTTTTGCCACTTTTGCTTATAAAGTAGCTCAAACTTGGTTTGTTTTGCACGAAACTTGGCACACTACACTATTTGGTATATATTATTGTGTTGAAGTGGTTATAATTGAAAATCATAGTCATTTTCTCCAAATTACGTGTTAAGTTGCGATTTTAAGGGTTTTTAAGCGTTATTGACACTTTTGTCCGTAAAGTAGCTCAAACATGGTTTGTTTTGCACGAAACTTGGCACACAACACTATTTGGTATATATTATTGTGTTGAAGTTGTTAGAATTGAAAATCATAGTCATTTGCTACAAATTACGTGTTAAGTTGCGATTTTAAGGGTTTTTAAGCATTTTTGGCACTTTTGCGCATAAAGTACCTCAAACATGGTTTGTTTCGCACGAAACTTGGCACACAACACTATTTAGTATATATTATTGTCTTAAAGTGGTTAGAGTTGAAAATCACAGTCATATGCTATAAATTACGTGTTAAGTTGCGATTTTAAGGGTTTTTAAGCGTTTCTTGCTCTTTTGCTCATAAAGTTGTTCCAACTTAGTTTGTTTTGCACGAAACTTGGCACACAACACTTTTTGGTATATATTATTTTGTTGAAGTGGTTAGAATTGCAAATCATAGTCATATGCTAGAAATTATGTGTTAAGTTGCGATTTTAAGGGTTTTTAAACGTTTTTGGCCCTTTTGCGCATAAAGTAGCTCAAACATGGTTTGTTTTGAACGAAACTTGGCACATAACACTATTTGGTGTATATTATTGTGTTGAAGTGGTTAGAATTGAGTCATATGCTACAAATTACGTGTTATTTTTCGATTTTAAGGGGTTTTAAGCGTTTACACTTTTGCTCACAAAGTAGCTCAAACTTGGTTTGTTTTGCATGAAACTTGGCACAGAACACTTTTTGTTATATATTATTGTGTTGAAGTCGTTAGAATAGAAAATCATAGTCATATGCTAGAAATTACGTGTTAAGTTGCGATTTTAAGTGTTTTTAAGCGTTTTTGGCACTTTTGCGCATAAAGTAGCTCAAACATGGTTTGTTTTGCACGAAACTTGGCACACAACACTATTTGGTATATATTATTGTGTTGAAGTGGTTAGAATTGAGTCATATGCTACAAATTACGTGTTATGTTTCGATTTTAAGGGGTTTTAAGCGTTTTTTTACCTTTTTGCTCATAAAGTAGCTCAAACTTGGTTTGTTTTGCATGAAACCTGGCACACAACACGTTTTGGTATATATTATTGTGTTGAAGTGGTTAGAATTTAAAATCATAGTTATTTGCTACAAATTACGTGTTAAGTTGCGATTTTAAGGGTTTTTAAGCGTTTTTGGCACTTTTGCGCATAAAGTAACTCAAACATGGTTTGTTTTGCACGAAACTTGGCACACAACACTATTTGGTATATATTATTGTGTTGAAGTGGTTAGAATTGAAAATCATAGTCATATGCTATAAATTGCGTTTTAAGTTGCGATTTTAAAGGTTTTTAAGCGTTTTTGCCACTTTTGCTTATAAAGTAGCTCAAACTTGGTTTGTTTTGCACGAAACTTGGCACACTACACTATTTGGTATATATTATTGTGTTGAAGTGGTTATAATTGAAAATCATAGTCATTTTCTCCAAATTACGTGTTAAGTTGCGATTTTAAGGGTTTTTAAGCGTTATTGACACTTTTGTCCGTAAAGTAGCTCAAACATGGTTTGTTTTGCACGAAACTTGGCACACAACACTATTTGGTATATATTATTGTGTTGAAGTGGTTAGAATTGAAAATCATAGTCATTTGCTACAAATTACGTGTTAAGTTGCGATTTTAAGGGTTTTTAAGCATTTTTGGCACTTTTGCGCATAAAGTACCTCAAACATGGTTTGTTTCGCACGAAACTTGGCACACAACACTATTTAGTATATATTATTGTCTTAAAGTGGTTAGAGTTGAAAATCACAGTCATATGCTATAAATTACGTGTTAAGTTGCGATTTTAAGGGTTTTTAAGCGTTTCTTGCTCTTTTGCTCATAAAGTTGTTCCAACTTAGTTTGTTTTGCACGAAACTTGGCACACAACACTTTTTGGTATATATTATTTTGTTGAAGTGGTTAGAATTGCAAATCATAGTCATATGCTAGAAATTATGTGTTAAGTTGCGATTTTAAGGGTTTTTAAACGTTTTTGGCCCTTTTGCGCATAAAGTAGCTCAAACATGGTTTGTTTTGAACGAAACTTGGCACATAACACTATTTGGTGTATATTATTGTGTTGAAGTGGTTAGAATTGAGTCATATGCTACAAATTACGTGTTATTTTTCGATTTTAAGGGGTTTTAAGCGTTTACACTTTTGCTCACAAAGTAGCTCAAACTTGGTTTGTTTTGCATGAAACTTGGCACAGAACACTTTTTGTTATATATTATTGTGTTGAAGTCGTTAGAATAGAAAATCATAGTCATATGCTAGAAATTACGTGTTAAGTTGCGATTTTAAGTGTTTTTAAGCGTTTTTGGCACTTTTGCGCATAAAGTAGCTCAAACATGGTTTGTTTTGCACGAAACTTGGCACACAACACTATTTGGTATATATTATTGTGTTGAAGTGGTTAGAATTGAGTCATATGCTACAAATTACGTGTTATGTTTCGATTTTAAGGGGTTTTAAGCGTTTTTTACCTTTTTGCTCATAAAGTAGCTCAAACTTGGTTTGTTTTGCATGAAACCTGGCACACAACACGTTTTGGTATATATTATTGTGTTGAAGTGGTTAGAATTTAAAATCATAGTTATTTGCTACAAATTACGTGTTAAGTTGCGATTTTAAGGGTTTTTAAGCGTTTTTGGCACTTTTGCGCATAAAGTAACTCAAACATGGTTTGTTTTGCACGAAACTTGGCACACAACACTATTTGGTATATATTATTGTGTTGAAGTGGTTAGAATTGAAAATCATAGTCATATGCTATAAATTACGTTTTAAGTTGCGATTTTAAAGGTTTTTAAGCGTTTTTGCCACTTTTGCTTATAAAGTAGCTCAAACTTGGTTTGTTTTGCACGAAACTTGGCACACTACACTATTTGGTATATATTATTGTGTTGAAGTGGTTATAATTGAAAATCATAGTCATTTTCTCCAAATTACGTGTTAAGTTGCGATTTTAAGGGTTTTTAAGCGTTATTGACACTTTTGTCCGTAAAGTAGCTCAAACATGGTTTGTTTTGCACGAAACTTGGCACACAACACTATTTGGTATATATTATTGTGTTGAAGTCGTTAGAATTGAAAATCTTAGTAATATGCTATTAATTACGTGTTAAGTTGCGATTTTAAGGGCTTTTTAAGCGTTTCTTGCTCTATTGCTCATAAAGAAGCTCAAACTTGGTTTGTTTTTGCACGAAACATGGCACACAACACTTTTTGGTATATATTATAGTGTTTAAGTGGTTAGAATTGAAAAGCATAGTCATATGCTATAAATTACGTGTTAAGTTGCGATTTTAAAGGTTTTTAAGCATTTTTGGCACTTTTGCTCATAAAGTATCTCAAACTTGGTTTGTTTTGCACGGAACTTGGCACACAACACTATTTGATATATATTATTGTGTTGAAGTGGTTATAGTTGAAAATCATAGTCATTTTCTCCAAATTACGTGTTAAGTTGCGATTTTAAGGGTTTTTAAGCGTTTTTGGCACTTTTGTGCATAAAGTAGCTCAAACATGGTTTGTTTTGCATGAAACTTGGCACACAACACTATTTGGTATATATTATTGTGTTGAAGTGGTTAGAATTGAAAATCATAGTCATATGCTATTAATTTCGTGTTAAGTTCCGATTTTAAGGGTTTTTAAGCATTTTTGGCACTTTTGCGCATAAAGTACCTCAAACATGGTTTGTTTCGCACGAAACTTGGCACACAACACTATTTAGTATATATTATTGTCTTAAAGTGGTTAGAGTTGAAAATCACAGTTATATGCTATAAATTACGTGTTAAGTTGCGATTTTAAGGGTTTTTAAGCGTTTCTTGCTCTTTTGCTCATAAAGTAGTTCCAACTTAGTTTGTTTTGCACGAAACTTGGCACACAACACTTTTTGGTATATATTATTTTGTTGAAGTGGTTAGAATTGCAAATCATAGTCATATGCTAGAAATTATGTGTTAAGTTGCGATTTTAAGGGTTTTTAAACGTTTTTGGCCCTTTTGCGCATAAAGTAGCTCAAACATGGTCTGTTTTGAACGAAACTTGGCACATAACACTATTTGGTGTATATTATTGTGTTAAAGTGGTTAGAATTGAGTCATATGCTACACATTACGTGTTATTTTTCGATTTTAAGGGGTTTTAAGCGTTTACACTTTTGCTCACAAAGAAGCTCAAACTTGGTTTGTTTTGCATGAAACTTGGCACAGAACACTTTTTGTTATATATTATTGTGTTGAAGTCGTTAGAATAGAAAATCATAGTCATATGCTAGAAATTACGTGTTAAGTTGCGATTTTAAGTGTTTTTAAGCGTTTTTGGCACTTTTGCGCATAAAGTAGCTCAAACATGGTTTGTTTTGCACGAAACTTGGCACACAACACTATTTGGTATATATTATTGTGTTGAAGTGGTTAGAATTGAGTCATATGCTACAAATTACGTGTTATGTTTCGATTTTAAGGGGTTTTAAGCGTTTTTTACACTTTTGCTCATAAAGTAGCTCAAACTTGGTTTGTTTTGCATGAAACCTGGCACACAACACGTTTTGGTATATATTATTGTGTTGAAGTGGTTAGAATTTAAAATCTTAGTTATTTGCTACAAATTACGTGTTAAGTTGCGATTTTAAGGGTTTTTAAGCGTTTTTGGCACTTTTGCGCATAAAGTAACTCAAACATGGTTTGTTTTGCACGAAACTTGGCACACAACACTATTTGGTATATATTATTGTGTTGAAGTGGTTAGAATTGAAAATCATAGTCATATGCTATAAATTACGTTTTAAGTTGCGATTTTAAAGGTTTTTAAGCGTTTTTGCCACTTTTGCTCATAAAGTAGCTCAAACTTGGTTTGTTTTGCACGAAACTTGGCACACTACACTATTTGGTATATATTATTGTGTGGAAGTGGTTATAATTGAAAATCATAGTCATTTTCTCCAAATTACGTGTTAAGTTGCGATTTTAAGGGTTTTTAAGCGTTATTGACACTTTTGTCCGTAAAGTAGCTCAAACATGGTTTGTTTTGCACGAAACTTGGCACACAACACTATTTGGTATATATTATTGTGTTGAAGTGGTTAGAATTGAAAATCTTAGTAATATGCTATTAATTACGTGTTAAGTTGCGATTTTAAGGGCTTTTTAAGCGTTTCTTGCTCTATTGCTCATAAAGAAGCTCAAACTTGGTTTGTTTTTGCACGAAACATGGCACACAACACTTTTTGGTATATATTATTGTGTTTAAGTGGTTAGAATTGAAAAGCATAGTCATATGCTATAAATTACGTGTTAAGTTGCGATTTTAAAGGTTTTTAAGCGTTTTTGGCACTTTTGCTCATAAAGTAGCTCAAACATGGTTTGTTTTGCACGAAACTTGGCACACAACACTATTTGGTATATATTATTGTGTTGAAGTGGTTAGAATTGAGTCATATGCTACAAATTACGTGTTATGTTTCGATTTTAAGGGGTTTTAAGCGTTTTTTACACTTTTGCTCATAAAGTAGCTCAAACTTGGTTTGTTTTGCATGAAACCTGGCACACAACACGTTTTGGTATATATTATTGTGTTGAAGTGGTTAGAATTTAAAATCATAGTTATTTGCTACAAATTACGTGTTAAGTTGCGATTTTAAGGGTTTTTAAGCGTTTTTGGCACTTTTGCGCATAAAGTAACTCAAACATGGTTTGTTTTGCACGAAACTTGGCACACAACACTATTTGGTATATATTATTGTGTTGAAGTGGTTAGAATTGAAAATCATAGTCATATGCTATAAATTACGTTTTAAGTTGCGATTTTAAAGGTTTTTAAGCGTTTTTGCCACTTTTGCTCATAAAGTAGCTCAAACTTGGTTTGTTTTGCACGAAACTTGGCACACTACACTATTTGGTATATATTATTGTGTTGAAGTGGTTATAATTGAAAATCATAGTCATTTTCTCCAAATTACGTGTTAAGTTGCGATTTTAAGGGTTTTTAAGCGTTATTGACACTTTTGTCCGTAAAGTAGCTCAAACATGGTTTGTTTTGCACGAAACTTGGCACACAACACTATTTGGTATATATTATTGTGTTGAAGTGGTTAGAATTGAAAATCTTAGTAATATGCTATTAATTACGTGTTAAGTTGCGATTTTAAGGGCTTTTTAAGCGTTTCTTGCTCTATTGCTCATAAAGAAGCTCAAACTTGGTTTGTTTTTGCACGAAACATGGCACACAACACTTTTTGGTATATATTATTGTGTTTAAGTGGTTAGAATTGAAAAGCATAGTCATATGCTATAAATTACGTGTTAAGTTGCGATTTTAAAGGTTTTTAAGCGTTTTTGGCACTTTTGCTCATAAAGTAGCTCAAACATGGTTTGTTTTGCACGAAACTTGGCACACAACACTATTTGGTATATATTATTGTGTTGAAGTGGTTAGAATTGAGTCATATGCTACAAATTACGTGTTATGTTTCGATTTTAAGGGGTTTTAAGCGTTTTTTACACTTTTGCTCATAAAGTAGCTCAAACTTGGTTTGTTTTGCATGAAACCTGGCACACACCACGTTTTGGTATATATTATTGTGTTGAAGTGGTTAGAATTTAAAATCATAGTTATTTGCTACCAAATTACGTGTTAAGTTGCGATTTTAAGGGTTTTTAAGCGTTTTTGGCACTTTTGCGCATAAAGTAACTCAAACCATGGTTTGTTTTGCACGAAACTTGGCACACAACACTATTTGGTATATATTATTGTGTTGAAGTGGTTAGAATTGAAAATCATAGTCATATGCTATAAATTACGTTTTAAGTTGCGATTTTAAAGGTTTTTAAGCGTTTTTGCCACTTTTGCTCATAAAGTAGCTCAAACTTGGTTTGTTTTGCACGAAACTTGGCACACTACACTATTTGGTATATATTATTGTGTTGAAGTGGTTATAATTGAAAATCATAGTCATTTTCTCCAAATTACGTGTTAAGTTGCGATTTTAAGGGTTTTTAAGCGTTATTGACACTTTTGTCCGTAAAGTAGCTCAAACATGGTTTTGTTTTGCACGAAACTTGGCACACAACACTATTTGGTATATATTATTGTGTTGAAGTGGTTAGAATTGAAAATCTTAGTAATATGCTATTAATTACGTGTTAAGTTGCGATTTTAAGGGCTTTTTAAGCGTTTCTTGCTCTATTGCTCATAAAGAAGCTCAAACTTGGTTTGTTTTTGCACGAAACATGGCACACAACACTTTTTGGTATATATTATTGTGTTTAAGTGGTTAGAATTGAAAAGCATAGTCATATGCTATAAATTACGTGTTAAGTTGCGATTTTAAAGGTTTTTAAGCGTTTTTGGCACTTTTGCTCATAAAGTAGCTCAAACTTGGTTTGTTTTGCACGAAACTTGGCACACAACACTATTTGATATATATTATTGTGTTGAAGTGGTTATAATTGAAAATCATAGTCATTTTCTCCAAAATTACGTGTTAAGTTGCGATTTTAAGGGTTTTTAAGCGTTTTTTGGCACTTTTGTGCATAAAGTAGCTCAAACATGGTTTGTTTTGCATGAAACTTGGCACACAACACTATTTGGTATATATTATTGTGTTGAAGTGGTTAGAATTGAAAATCATAGTCATATGCTATTAATTTCGTGTTAAGTTCCGATTTTAAGGGTTTTGAAGCGTTTCTTGCTCTATTGCTCATAAAGTAGCTCAAACTTGGTTTGTTTTGCACGAAACATGGCACACAACACTTTTTGGTATATATTATTGTGTTGAAGTGGTTAGAATTGAAAATTATAGTCATATGCTAGAAATTACGTGTTAAGTTGCGATTTTAAGGGCTTTTAAGCGTTTTTGGCCCTTTTGCACATAAAGTAGCTCATACATGGTTTGTTTTGAACGAAACTTGGCACATAACACTATTTGGTGTATATTATTGTGTTGAAGTGGTTAGAATTGAGTCATATGCTACAAATTACGTGTTATTTTTCGATTTTTAAGGGGTTTTAAGCGTTTACACTTTTGCTCACAAAGTAGCTCAAACTTGGTTTGTTTTGCATGAAACTTGACACACAATACTATTTGGTATATATTATTGTGTTGAAGTGGTTAGAATTGAAAATCATAGTCATTTGCTACAAATTACGTGTTAAGTTGCGATTTTAAGGGTTTTTAAGCATTTTTGGCACTTTTGCGCATAAAGTACCTCAAACATGGTTTGTTTCGCACGAAACTTGGCACACAACACTATTAGTATATATTATTGTCTTAAAGTGGTTAGAGTTGAAAATCACAGTCATATGCTATAAATTACGTGTTAAGTTGCGATTTTAAGGGTTTTTAAGCGTTTCTTGCTCTTTTGCTCATAAAGTTGGTTCCAACTTAGTTTGTTTTGCACGAAACTTGGCACACAACACTTTTGGTATATATTATTTTGTTGAAGTGGTTAGAATTGCAAATCATAGTCATATGCTAGAAATTATGTGTTAAGTTGCGATTTTAAGGGTTTTTAAACGTTTTTGGCCCTTTTGCGCATAAAGTAGCTCAAACATGGTTTGTTTTGAACGAAACTTGGCACATAACACTATTTGGTGTATATTATTGTGTTGAAGTGGTTAGAATTGAGTCATATGCTACAAATTACGTGTTATTTTTCGATTTTAAGCGGTTTTAAGCGTTTACACTTTTGCTCACAAGTAGCTCAAACTTGGTTTGTTTTGCATGAAACTTGGGCACAGAACACTTTTTTGTTATATATTATTGTGTTGAAGTCGTTAGAATAGAAAATCATAGTCATATGCAAGAAATTACGTGTTAAGTTGCGATTTTAAGTGTTATTAAGCGTTTTTTGGCACTTTTGCGCATAAAGTAGCTCAAACATGGTTTGTTTTGCACGAACTTGGCACACAACACTATTTGGTATATATTATTGTGTTGAAGTGGTTAGAATTGAGTCATATGCTACAAATTACGTGTTATGTTTCGATTTTAAGGGGTTTTAAGCGGTTTTTACCTTTTTGCTCATAAAGTAAGCTCAAACTTGGTTTGTTTTGCATGAAACCTGGCACACAACACGTTTTGGTATATATTATTGTGTTGAAGTGGTTAGAATTAAAATCATAGTTATTTGCTACAAATTACGTGTTAAGTTGCGATTTTAAGGGTTTTTAAGCGTTTTTGGCACTTTTGCGCATAAAGTAACCTCAAACATGGTTTGTTTTGCACGAAACTTGGCACACAACACTATTTGGTATATATTATTGTGTTGAAGTTGTTAGAATTGAAAATCATAGTCATATGCTATAAATTACGTTTTAAGTTGCGATTTAAAGAGGTTTTTAAGCGTTTTTGCCACTTTTGCTTATAAAGTAGCTCAAACTTGGTGTGTTTTGCACGAAACTTGGCACACTACACTATTTGGTATATATTATTGTGTTGAAGTGGTTATAATTGAAAATCATAGTCATTTTCTCCAAATTACGTGTTAAGTTGCGATTTTAAAGGGTTTTTAAGCGTTATTGACACTTTTGTCCGTAAAGTAGCTCAAACATGGTTTGTTTTGCACGAAACTTGGCACACAACACTATTTGGTATATATTATTGTGTTGAAGTGGTTAGAATTGAAAATCTTAGTAATATGCTATTAATTACGTGTTAAGTTGCGATTTTAAGGGCTTTTTAAGCGTTTCTTGCTCTATTGTTCATAAAGAAGCTCAAACTTGGTTTGTTTTTGCACGAAACCATGGCACACAACACTTTTTGGTATATATTATTGTGTTTAAGTGGTTAGAATTGAAAAGCATAGTCATATGCTATAAATTACGTGTTAAGTTGCGATTTTAAAGGTTTTTAAGCGTTTTTTGGCACTTTTGCTCATAAAGTAGCTCAAACATGGTTTGTTTTGCACGAAACTTGGCACACAACACTATTTGGTACATATTATTGTGTTGAAGTGGTTAGAATTGAAAATCTTAGTAATATGCTATTAATTACGTGTTAAGTTGCGATTTTAAGGGCTTTTTAAGCGTTTCTTGCTCTATTGCTCATAAAGAAGCTTAAACTTGGTTTGTTTTTGCACGAAACATGGCACACAACACTTTTTGGTATATATTATTGTGTTTAAGTGGTTAGAATTGAAAAGCATAGTCATATGCTATAAATTACGTGTTAAGTGCGATTTTAAAGGTTTTTAAGCGTTTTTGGCACTTTTGCTCATAAAGTAGCTCAAACTTGGTTTGTTTTGCACGAAACTTGGCACACAACACTATTGATATATATTATTGTGTTGAAGTGGTTTATAATTGAAAATCATAGTCATTTTCTCCAAATTACGTGTTAAGTGCGATTTTAAGGGTTTTTAAGCGGTTTTGGCACTTTTGTGCATAAAGTAGCTCAAACATGGTTTGTTTTGCATGAAACTTGGCACACAACACTATTTGGTATATATTATTGTGTTGAAGTGGTTAGAATTGAAAATCATAGTCATATGCTATTAATTTCGTGTTAAGTTCCGATTTTAAGGGTTTTGAAGCGTTTCTTGCTCTATTGCTCATAAGTAGCTCAAACTTGGTTTGTTTTGCACGAAACATGGCACACAACACTTTTTGGTATATATTATTGTGTTGAAGTGGTTAGAATTGAAATCATAGTCATATGCTAGAAATTACGTGTTAAGTTGCGATTTTAAGGGCTTTTAAGCGTTTTTGGCCCTTTTGCACATAAAGTAGCTCAAACATGGTTTGTTTTGAACGAAACTTGGCACATAACACTATTTGGTGTATATTATTGTGTTGAAGTGGTTAGAATTGAGTCATATGCTACAAATTACGTGTATTTTTCGATTTTAAGGGGTTTTAAGCGTGTTACACTTTTGCTCACAAAGTAGCTCAAACTTGGTTTGTTTTGCATGAAACTTGGCACAGAACACTTTTTGTTATATATTATTGTGTTGAAGTCGTTAGAATAGAAAATCCATAGTCATATGCTAGAAATTACCGTGTTAAGTTGCGATTTTAAGTGTTTTTTAAGCGTTTTTGGCACTTTTGCGCATAAAGTAGCTCAAACATGGTTTGTTTTGCACGAAACTTGGCACACAACACTATTTGGTATATATTATTGTGTTGAAGTGGTTAGAATTGAGTCATATGCTACAAAATTACGTGTTATGTTTCGATTTTAAGGGGTTTTAAGCGTTTTTTACCTTTTTGCTCATAAAGTAGCTCAAACTTGGTTTGTTTTGCATGAAACCTGGCACACAACACGTTTTAGTATATATTATTGTGTTGAAGTGGTTAGAATTTAAAATCATAGTTATTTGCTACAATTACGTGTTAAGTTGCGATTTTAAGGGGTTTTTAAGCGTTTTTGGCACTTTTGCGCATAAAGTAACTCAAACATGGTTTGTTTTGCACGAAACTTGGCACACAACACTATTTGGTATATATTATTGTGTTGAAGTGGTTAGAATTGAAAATCATAGTCATATGCTATAAATTACGTTTTAAGTTGCGATTTTAAAGGTTTTTAAGCGTTTTTGCCACTTTTGCTTAACTTGGTTTGTTTTGCACGAAACTTGGCACACTACACTATTTGGTATATATTATTGTGTTGAAGTGGTTATAATTGAAAATCATAGTCATTTTCTCCAAATTACGTGTTAAGTTGCGATTTTAAGGGTTTTTAAGCGTTATTGACACTTTTGTCCGTAAAGTAGCTCAAACATGGTTTGTTTTGCACGAAACTTGGCACACAACACTATTTGGTATATATTATTGTGTTGAAGTGGTTAGAATTGAAAATCTTAGTAATATGCTATTAATTACGTGTTAAGTTGCGATTTTAAGGGCTTTTTAAAGCGTTTCTTGCTCTATTGCTCATAAAGAAGCTCAAACTTGGTTTGTTTTTGCACGAAACATGGCACACAACACTTTTTGGTATATATTATTGTGTTTAAGTGGTTAGAATTGAAAAGCATAGTCATATGCTATAAATTACGTGTTAAGTTGCGATTTTAAAGGTTTTTAAGCATTTTTGGCACTTTTGCTCATAAAGTATCTCAAACTTGGTTTGTTTTGCACGAAACTTGGCACACAACACTATTTGATATATATTATTGTGTTGAAGTGGTTATAATTGAAAATCATAGTCATTTTCTCCAAATTACGTGTTAAGTTGCGATTTTAAGGGTTTTTAAGCGTTTTTGGCACTTTTGTGCATAAAGTAGCTCAAACATGGTTTGTTTTGCATGAAACTTGGCACACAACACTATTTGGTATATATTATTGTGTTGAAGTGGTTAGAATTGAAAATCATAGTCATATGCTATTAATTTCGTGTTAAGTTCCGATTTTAAGGGTTTTTAAGCGTTTCTTGCTCTATTGCTCATAAAGTAGCTCAAACTTGGTTTGTTTTGCACGAAACATGGCACACAACACTTTTTGGTATATATTATTGTGTTGAAGTGGTTAAAATTGAAAATCATAGTCATATGCTAGAAATTACGTGTTAAGTTGCGATTTTAAGGGCTTTTTAAGCGTTTTTGGCCCTTTTGCACATAAAGTAGCTCAAACATGGTTTGTTTTGAACGAAACTTGGCACATAACACTATTTGGTGTATATTATTGTGTTGAAGTGGTTAGAATTGAGTCATATGCTACAAATTACGTGTTATGTTTCGATTTTAAGGGGTTTTAAGCGTTTTTTACACTTTTGCTCATAAAGTAGCTCAAACTTGGTTTGTTTTGCATGAAACCTGGCACACAACACGTTTTGGTATATATTATTGTGTTGAAGTGGTTAGAATTTAAAATCATAGTTATTTGCTACAAATTACGTGTTAAGTTGCGATTTTAAGGGTTTTTAAGCGTTTTTGGCACTTTTGCGCATAAAGTAACTCAAACATGGTTTGTTTTGCACGAAACTTGGCACACAACACTATTTGGTATATATTATTGTGTTGAAGTGGTTAGAATTGAAAATCATAGTCATATGCTATAAATTACGTTTTAAGTTGCGATTTTAAAGGTTTTTAAGCGTTTTTGCCACTTTTGCTCATAAAGTAGCTCAAACTTGGTTTGTTTTGCACGAAACTTGGCACACTACACTATTTGGTAGATATTATTGTGTTGAAGTGGTTATAATTGAAAATCATAGTCATTTTCTCCAAATTACGTGTTAAGTTGCGATTTTAAGGGTTTTAAGCGTTATTGACACTTTTGTCCGTAAAGTAGCCCAAACATGGATTGTTTTGCACGAAACTTGGCACACAACACTATTTGGTATATATTATTGTGTTGAAGTGGTTAGAATTGAAAATCTTAGTAATATGCTATTAATTACGTGTTAAGTTGCGATTTTAAGGGCTTTTTAAGCGTTTCTTGCTCTATTGCTCATAAAGAAGCTCAAACTTGGTTTGTTTTTGCACGAAACATGGCACACAACACTTTTTGGTATATATTATTGTGTTTAAGTGGTTAGAATTGAAAAGCATAGTCATATGCTATAAATTACGTGTTAAGTTGCGATTTTAAAGGTTTTTAAGCGTTTTTGGCACTTTTGCTCATAAAGTAGCTCAAACTTGGTTTGTTTTGCACGAAACTTGGCACACAACACTATTTGATATATATTATTGTGTTGAAGTGGTTATAATTGAAAATCATAGTCATTTTCTCCAAATTACGTGTTAAGTTGCGATTTTAAGGGTTTTTAAGCGTTTTTTGGCACTTTTGTGCATAAAGTAGCTCAAACATGGTTTGTTTTGCATGAAACTTGGCACACAACACTATTTGTATATATTATTGTGTTGAAGTGGTTAGAATTGAAAATCATAGTCATAAGCTATTAATTTCGTGTTAAGTTCCGATTTTAAGGGTTTTGAAGCGTTTCTTGCTCTATTGCTCATAAAGTAGCTCAAACTTGGTTTGTTTTGCACGAAACATGGCACACAACACTTTTTGGTATATATTATTGTGTTGAAGTGGTTAGAATTGAAAATCATAGTCATATGCTAGAAATTACGTGTTAAGTTGCGATTTTAAGGGCTTTTAAGCGTTTTTGGCCCTTTTGCACATAAAGTAGCTCAAACATGGTTTGTTTTGAACGAAACTTGGCACATAACACTATTTGGTGTATATTATTGTGTTGAAGTGGTTAGAATTGAGTCATATGCTACAAATTACGTGTTATTTTTCGATTTTAAGGGGTTTTAAGCGTTTACACACTTTTGCTCACAAAGTAGCTCAAACTTGGTTTGTTTTGCATGAAACTTGGCACAGAACACTTTTTGTTATATATTATTGTGTTGAAGTCGTTAGAATAGAAAATCATAGTCATATGCTAGAAATTACGTGTTAAGTTGCGATTTTAAGTGTTTTTAAAGCGTTTTTGGCACTTTTGCGCATAAAGTAGCTCAAACATGGTTTGTTTTGCACGAAACTTGGCACACAACACTATTTGGTATATATTATTGTGTTGAAGTGGTTAGAATTGAGTCATATGCTACAAATTACGTGTTATGTTTTCGATTTTAAGGGGTTTTAAAGCGTTTTTTACCTTTTTGCTCATAAAGTAGCTCAAACTTGGTTTGTTTTGCATGAAACCTGGCACACAACACGTTTTAGTATATATTATTGTGTTGAAGTGGTTAGAATTTAAAATCATAGTTATTTGCTACAAATTACGTGTTAAGTTGCGATTTTAAGGGTTTTTAAGCGTTTTTGGCACTTTTGCGCATAAAGTAACTCAAACATGGTTTGTTTTGCACGAAACTTGGCACACAACACTATTTGGTATATATTATTGTGTTGAAGTGGTTAGAATTGAAAATCATAGTCATATGCTATAAATTACGTTTTAAGTTGCGATTTTAAAGGTTTTTAAGCGTTTTTTTCCACTTTTGCTTATAAAGTAGCTCAAACTTGGTTTGTTTTGCACGAAACTTGGCACACTACACTATTTGGTATATATTATTGTGTTGAAGTGGTTATAATTGAAAATCATAGTCATTTTCTCCAAATTACGTGTTAAGTTGCGATTTTAAGGGTTTTTAAGCGTTATTGACACTTTTGTCCGTAAAGTAGCTCAAACATGGTTTGTTTTGCACGAAACTTGGCACACAACACTATTTGGTATATATTATTGTGTTGAAGTGGTTAGAATTGAAAATCTTAGTAATATGCTATTAATTACGTGTTAAGTTGCGATTTTAAGGGCTTTTTAAGCGTTTCTTGCTCTATTGCTCATAAAGAAGCTCAAACTTGGTTTGTTTTTGCACGAAACATGGCACACAACACTTTTTGGTATATATTATTGTGTTTAAGTGGTTAGAATTGAAAAGCATAGTCATATGCTGTAAATTACGTGTTAAGTTGCGATTTTAAAGGTTTTTAAGCGTTTTTGGCACTTTTGCTCACAAAGTAGCTCAAACTTGGTTTGTTTTGCACGAAACTTGGCACACAACACTATTTGATATATATTATTGTGTTGAAGTGGTTATAATTGAAAATCATAGTCATTTTCTCCAAATTACGTGTTAAGTTGCGATTTTAAGGGTTTTTAAGCGTTTTTGGCACTTTTGTGCATAAAGTAGCTCAAACATGGTTTGTTTTGCATGAAACTTGGCACACAACACTATTTGGTATATATTATTGTGTTGAAGTGGTTAGAATTGAAAATCATAGTCATATGCTATTAATTTCGTGTTAAGTTCCGATTTTAAGGGTTTTGAAGCGTTTTCTTGCTCTATTGCTCATAAAGTAGCTCAAACTTGGTTTGTTTTGCACGAAACATGGCACACAACACTTTTTGGTATATATTATTGTGTTGAAGTGGTTAGAATTGAAAATCATAGTCATATGCTAGAAATTACGTGTTAAGTTGCGATTTTAAGGGCTTTTAAGCGTTTTTGGCCCTTTTGCACATAAAGTAGCTCAAACATGGTTTGTTTTGAACGAAACTTGGCACATAACACTATTTGGTGTATATTATTGTGTTGAAGTGGTTAGAATTGAGTCATATGCTACAAATTACGTGTTATTTTTCGATTTTAAGGGGTTTTAAGCGTTTACACTTTTGCTCACAAAGTAGCTCAAACTTGGTTTGTTTTGCATGAAACTTGACACACAATACTATTTGGTATATATTATTGTGTTGAAGTGGTTAGAATTGAAAATCATAGTCATTTGCTACAAATTACGTGTTAAGTTGCGATTTTAAGGGTTTTTAAGCATTTTTGGCACTTTTGCGCATAAAGTACGTCAAACATGGTTTGTTTCGCACGAAACTTGGCACACAACACTATTTAGTATATATTATTGTCTTAAAGTGGTTAGAGTTGAAAATCACAGTCATATGCTATAAATTACGTGTTAAGTTGCGATTTTAAGGGTTTTTAAGCGTTTCTTGCTCTTTTGCTCATAAAGTTGTTCCAACTTAGTTTGTTTTGCACGAAACTTGGCACACAACACTTTTTGGTATATATTATATTGTTGAAGTGGTTAGAATTGCAAATCATAGTCATATGCTAGAAATTATGTGTTAAGTTGCGATTTTAAGGGTTTTTAAACGTTTTTGGCCCTTTTGCGCATAAAGTAGCTCAAACATGGTTTGTTTTGAACGAAACTTGGCACATAACACTATTTGGTGTATATTATTGTGTTGAAGTGGTTAGAATTGAGTCATATGCTACAAATTACGTGTTATTTTTCGATTTTAAGCCGTTTTAAGCGTTTACACTTTTGCTCACAAAGTAGCTCAAACTTGGTTTGTTTTGCATGAAACTTGGCACAGAACACTTTTTGTTATATATTATTGTGTTGAAGTCGTTAGAATAGAAAATCATAGTCATATGCAAGAAATTACGTGTTAAGTTGCGATTTTAAGTGTTTTTAAGCGTTTTTGGCACTTTTGCGCATAAAGTAGCTCAAACATGGTTTGTTTTGCACGAAACTTGGCACACAACACTATTTGGTATATATTATTGTGTTGAAGTGGTTAGAATTGAGTCATATGCTACAAATTACGTGTTATGTTTCGATTTTAAGGGGTTTTAAGCGTTTTTTACCTTTTTGCTCATAAAGTAGCTCAAACTTGGTTTGTTTTGCATGAAACCTGGCACACAACACGTTTTGGTATATATTATTGTGTTGAAGTGGTTAGAATTTAAAATCATAGTTATTTGCTACAAATTACGTGTTAAGTTGCGATTTTAAGGGTTTTTAAGCGTTTTTGGCACTTTTGCGCATAAAGTAACTCAAACATGGTTTGTTTTGCACGAAACTTGGCACACAACACTATTTGGTATATATTATTGTGTTGAAGTTGTTAGAATTGAAAATCATAGTCATATGCTATAAATTACGTTTTAAGTTGCGATTTTAAAGGTTTTTAAGCGTTTTTGCCACTTTTGCTTATAAAGTAGCTCAAACTTGGTTTGTTTTGCACGAAACTTGGCACACTACACTATTTGGTATATATTATTGTGTTGAAGTGGTTATAATTGAAAATCATAGTCATTTTCTCCAAATTACGTGTTAAGTTGCGATTTTAAGGGTTTTTAAGCGTTATTGACACTTTTGTCCGTAAAGTAGCTCAAACATGGTTTGTTTTGCACGAAACTTGGCACACAACACTATTTGGTATATATTATTGTGTTGAAGTGGTTAGAATTGAAAATCTTAGTAATATGCTATTAATTACGTGTTAAGTTGCGATTTTAAGGGCTTTTTAAGCGTTTCTTGCTCTATTGCTCATAAAGAAGCTCAAACTTGGTTTGTTTTTGCATGAAACATGGCACACAACACTTTTTGGTATATATTATTGTGTTTAAGTGGTTAGAATTGAAAAGCATAGTCATATGCTATAAATTACGTGTTAAGTTGCGATTTTAAAGGTTTTTAAGCGTTTTTGGCACTTTTGCTCATAAAGTAGCTCAAACATGGTTTGTTTTGCACGAAACTTGGCACACAACACTATTTGGGTATATATTATTGTGTTGAAGTGGTTAGAATTGAGTCATATGCTACAAATTACGTGTTATGTTTCGATTTTAAGGGGTTTTAAGCGTTTTTTACACTTTTGCTCATAAAGTAGCTCAAACTTGGTTTGTTTTGCATGAAACCTGGCACACAACACGTTTTGGTATATATTATTGTGTTGAAGTGGTTAGAATTTAAAATCATAGTTATTTGCTACAAATTACGTGTTAAGTTGCGATTTTAAGGGTTTTTAAGCGTTTTTGGCACTTTTGCGCATAAAGTAACTCAAACATGGTTTGTTTTGCACGAAACTTGGCACACAACACTATTTGGTATATATTATTGTGTTGAAGTGGTTAGAATTGAAAATCATAGTCATATGCTATAAATTACGTTTTAAGTTGCGATTTTAAAGGTTTTTAAGCGTTTTTGCCACTTTTGCTCATAAAGTAGCTCAAACTTGGTTTGTTTTGCACGAAACTTGGCACACTACACTATTTGGTATATATTATTGTGTTGAAGTGGTTATAATTGAAAATCATAGTCATTTTCTCCAAATTACGTGTTAAGTTGCGATTTTAAGGGTTTTTAAGCGTTATTGACACTTTTATCCGTAAAGTAGCTCAAACATGGTTTCTTTTGCACGAAACTTGGCACACAACACTATTTGGTATATATTATTGTGTTGAAGTGGTTAGAATTGAAAATCTTAGTAATATGCTATTAATTACGTGTTAAGTTGCGATTTTAAGGGCTTTTTAAGCGTTTCTTGCTCTATTGCTCATAAAGAAGCTCAAACTTGGTTTGTTTTTGCACGAAACATGGCACACAACACTTTTTGGTATATATTATTGTGTTTAAGTGGTTAGAATTGAAAAGCATAGTCATATGCTATAAATTACGTGTTAAGTTGCGATTTTAAAGGTTTTTAAGCGTTTTTGGCACTTTTGCTCATAAAGTAGCTCAAACTTGGTTTGTTTTGCACGAAACTTGGCACACAACACTATTTGATATATATTATTGTGTTGAAGTGGTTATAATTGAAAATCATAGTCATTTTCTCCAAATTACGTGTTAAGTTGCGATTTTAAGGGTTTTTAAGCGTTTTTGGCACTTTTGTGCATAAAGTAGCTCAAACATGGTTTGTTTTGCATGAAACTTGGCACACAACACTATTTGGTATATATTATTGTGTTGAAGTGGTTAGAATTGAAAATCATAGTCATATGCTATTAATTTCGTGTTAAGTTCCGATTTTAAGGGTTTTGAAGCGTTTCTTGCTCTATTGCTCATAAAGTAGCTCAAACTTGGTTTGTTTTGCACGAAACATGGCACACAACACTTTTTGGTATATATTATTGTGTTGAAGTGGTTAGAATTGAAAATCATAGTCATATGCTAGAAATTACGTGTTAAGTTGCGATTTTAAGGGCTTTTAAGCGTTTTTGGCCCTTTTGCACATAAAGTAGCTCAAACATGGTTTGTTTTGAACGAAACTTGGCACATAACACTATTTGGTGTATATTATTGTGTTGAAGTGGTTAGAATTGAGTCATATGCTACAAATTACGTGTTATTTTTCGATTTTAAGGGGTTTTAAGCGTTTACACTTTTGCTCACAAAGTAGCTCAAACTTGGTTTGTTTTGCATGAAACTTGGCACAGAACACTTTTTGTTATATATTATTGTGTTGAAGTCGTTAGAATAGAAAATCATAGTCATATGCTAGAAATTACGTGTTAAGTTGCGATTTTAAGTGTTTTTAAGCGTTTTTGGCACTTTTGCGCATAAAGTAGCTCAAACATGGTTTGTTTTGCACGAAACTTGGCACACAACACTATTTGGTATATATTATTGTGTTGAAGTGGTTAGAATTGAGTCATATGCTACAAATTACGTGTTATGTTTCGATTTTAAGGGGTTTTAAGCGTTTTTTACCTTTTTGCTCATAAAGTAGCTCAAACTTGGTTTGTTTTGCATGAAACCTGGCACACAACACGTTTTAGTATATATTATTGTGTTGAAGTGGTTAGAATTTAAAATCATAGTTATTTGCTACAAATTACGTGTTAAGTTGCGATTTTAAGGGTTTTTAAGCGTTTTTGGCACTTTTGCGCATAAAGTAACTCAAACATGGTTTGTTTTGCACGAAACTTGGCACACAACACTATTTGGTATATATTATTGTGTTGAAGTGGTTAGAATTGAAAATCATAGTCATATGCTATAAATTACGTTTTAAGTTGCGATTTTAAAGGTTTTTAAGCGTTTTTGCCACTTTTGCTTATAAAGTAGCTCAAACTTGGTTTGTTTTGCACGAAACTTGGCACACTACACTATTTGGTATATATTATTGTGTTGAAGTGGTTATAATTGAAAATCATAGTCATTTTCTCCAAATTACGTGTTAAGTTGCGATTTTAAGGGTTTTTAAGCGTTATTGACACTTTTGTCCGTAAAGTAGCTCAAACATGGTTTGTTTTGCACGAAACTTGGCACACAACACTATTTGGTATATATTATTGTGTTGAAGTGGTTAGAATTGAAAATCTTAGTAATATGCTATTAATTACGTGTTAAGTTGCGATTTTAAGGGCTTTTTAAGCGTTTCTTGCTCTATTGCTCATAAAGAAGCTCAAACTTGGTTTGTTTTTGCACGAAACATGGCACACAACACTTTTTGGTATATATTATTGTGTTTAAGTGGTTAGAATTGAAAAGCATAGTCATATGCTATAAATTACGTGTTAAGTTGCGATTTTAAAGGTTTTTAAGCATTTTTGGCACTTTTGCTCATAAAGTATCTCAAACTTGGTTTGTTTTGCACGAAACTTGGCACACAACACTATTTGATATATATTATTGTGTTGAAGTGGTTATAATTGAAAATCATAGTCATTTTCTCCAAATTACGTGTTAAGTTGCGATTTTAAGGGTTTTTTAAGCGTTTTTGGCACTTTTGTGCATAAAGTAGCTCAAACATGGTTTGTTTTGCATGAAACTTGGCACACAACACTATTTGGTATATATTATTGTGTTGAAGTGGTTAGAATTGAAAATCATAGTCATATGCTATTAATTTCGTGTTAAGTTCCGATTTTAAGGGTTTTTAAGCGTTTCTTGCTCTATTGCTCATAAAGTAGCTCAAACTTGGTTTGTTTTGCACGAAACATGGCACACAACACTTTTTGGTATATATTATTGTGTTGAAGTGGTTAAAATTGAAAATCATAGTCATATGCTAGAAATTACGTGTTAAGTTGCGATTTTAAGGGCTTTTAAGCGTTTTGGCCCTTTTGCACATAAAGTAGCTCAAACATGGTTTGTTTTGAACGAAACTTGGCACATAACACTATTTGGTGTATATTATTGTGTTGAAGTGGTTAGAATTGAGTCATATGCTACAAATTACGTGTTATTTTTCGATTTTAAGGGGTTTTAAGCGTTTACACTTTTGCTCACAAAGTAGCTCAAACTTGGTTTGTTTTGCATGAAACTTGACACACAATACTATTTGGTATATATTATTGTGTTGAAGTGGTTAGAATAGAAAATCATAGTCATTTGCTACAAATTACGTGTTAAGTTGCGATTTTAAGGGTCTTTAAGCATTTTTAGCACTTTGCGCATAAAGTACCTCAAACATGGTTTGTTTCGCACGAAACTTGGCACACAACACTATTTAGTATATATTATTGTCTTAAAGTGGTTAGAGTTGAAAATCACAGTCATATGCTATAAATTACGTGTTAAGTTGCGATTTTAAGGGTTTTTAAGCGTTTCTTGCTCTTTTGCTCATAAAGTTGTTCCAACTTAGTTTGTTTTGCACGAAACTTGGCACACAACACTTTTTGGTATATATTATTTTGTTGAAGTGGTTAGAATTGCAAATCATAGTCATATGCTAGAAATTATGTGTTAAGTTGCGATTTTAAGGGTTTTTAAACGTTTTTGGCCCTTTTGCGCATAAAGTAGCTCAAACATGGTTTGTTTTGAACGAAACTTGGCACATAACACTATTTGGTGTATATTATTATGTTGAAGTGGTTAGAATTGAGTCATATGCTACAAATTACGTGTTATTTTTCGATTTTAAGGGGTTTTAAGCGTTTACACTTTTGCTCACAAAGTAGCTCAAACTTGGTTTGTTTTGCATGAAACTTGGCACAGAACACTTTTTGTTATATATTATTGTGTTGAAGTCGTTAGAATAGAAAATCATAGTCATATGCTAGAAATTACGTGTTAAGTTGCGATTTTAAGTGTTTTTAAGCGTTTTTGGCACTTTTGCGCATAAAGTAGCTCAAACATGGTTTGTTTTGCACGAAACTTGGCACACAACACTATTTGGTATATATTATTGTGTTGAAGTGGTTAGAATTGAGTC
>NC_080053.1:23535886-23558677 GCF_026212465.1 Amaranthus tricolor
CAAGTTTGAGATACTTTATGCGCCAAAGTGCCAAAAACGCTAAAAAACCTATAAAATCACAACTTAACACGTAATATGTAGCAAATGACTATGATTTTATGTTTTATCCACTTCAAGACAATAATATATACCAAAACGTGTTGTGTGCCATGTTTCGAGAAAAACAAACTAAGTTTGAGTTACATTATTCGCAAAAGTGCCAAAAATGCTTAAAAAACCATTAAAATCTCAACTCAACACGAAATTTCCAGCTTATGACAATGATTTTCAATTCTAACCACTTCAACAAAATAATATATACAAAATAGTGTTGTGTGCCAAGTTTCGTGCTAAACAAAAAAAGTTTGAGCTACTTTATGCGCAAAAGTGTCAAAAACGCTTAACAACCTATAATATCGCAACTTAACACGTAATTTTTTGCTTATGACTATCGTTTTAAATTCTAACCACTTCAACACAATAATATATATACCTAAAAGTGTTGTGTGCCATGTTTCGTGCAAAACAAACCAAGTTTGAGCTACATTATGCGCAAAAGTGCCGAAAATGCATAAAAACCCTTAAAATCGAAACTTAGCACGTAATGTCTAGCATATGACTATGATTCTCAATTCTAACCACTTCAACACAATAATATATACCAAATAGTGTTGTATGCCACGTTTCGTGCAAAACAAACTAAGTTTAAGCTACTTTGTGCGCAAAAGTGCCAAAAACGCTTAAAAAACCCTTAAAATCGCAACTTAACACGTAATTCTAGCATATGACTATTATTTTCACTACTAACCACTTCAAACACAATAATATATACCAAATAGTGTTATGTGCCAAGTTTCGTGCAAAACAAACTAAGTTTGAGCTAATTTATGCGCAAAAGTGCCCAAATTGCTTAAAAAACCCTTAAAATCGCAACTTAACACGTAATTTCTAGCGTATAACTATGATTTTCAATTCTATCTACTTCAACAAAATAATATATACCAAAAGTGTTGTGTGCCAAGTTTCATGCAAAACAAACCAATTTTGAGCTACGTTATGCACAAAAGTGCCAAAACCCGCTTTAAAAACCCATAAAATCGCAACTTAACACGTAACTTCTAACATATTACTATGATTTTCAATTCTAACCACTTCAACAAAATAATGTATACCAAATAGTGTTGTGTGGCACGTTTCGTACAAAACAAACCAAGTTTGAGATACTTTATGCGCAAAAGTGCCAAAAACGCTAAAAAAACCCATAAAATCACAACTTAACACGTAATATGTAGCAAATGACTATGATTTTATATTTTATCCACTTGAACAGAATTACAATATATACCAAAACGTGTTGTGTGCCAAGTTTCGAGAAAAACAAACTATGTTTGAGCTACATTATTCGCAAAACTGCCAAAAATGCGTAAAAACAATTAAAATTGCAACTTAACACGAAATTTCCAGCATATGACAATGATTTTCAATTCTAACCACTTCAACAAAATAATATATACAAAATAGTGTTGTGTGCCAAGTTTCGTGCTAAACAAACAAAGTTTGAGCTACTATATGCGCAAAAGTGCCAAAAAACACTTAAAAACATTTAAAAACGAAACTTAACACGTAATTGCTAGCATATGACTATAATTTTCAATTCTAACCACTTCAACACAATAATATATACCAAAAAGGGTTGTGTGCCATGTTTCGTGCAAAACAAACCAAGTTCGAGCTACTTTTTGCGCAAAAGTGCTAAAAATGCATTACAACCCATAAAATCGTAACTTAACACGTAATTTCTATCATATGACTATGATTTTGAATTCTAACCACTTCAACACAATAATATATATCAAATAGTGTTATGTGCCAAGTTTCGTGCAAGACAAACCAAGTTTAAGCTACTTTATGCGCAAAAGTGCCAAAAACGCTTAACAACCTATAATATCACAACTTAACACGTAATTTTTTGCATATGACTATAATTTTCAATTCTAACCACTTTAACACAATAATATATATATCAAAAAGTGCCGAAAATGAAAAAAAACCCATAAATCGCAACTTAGCACGTAATTTCTAGCATATGACTATGATTTTCAATTCTAACCACTTCCACACAATAATATATACCAAATAGTGTTGTGTTCCACGTTTCGTGCAAAACAAACCAAGTTTGAGCTACTTTGTGCGCAAAAGGTGCCAACCAAGCTTAAAAACTCTTAAAATCGCAACTTAACACGTAATTCTAGTATACGACTATTATTTTCACTTCTAACCATTTCCACACAATAATATATACCAAATAGTGTTATGTGCCAAGTTTCGTGCAAAACAAACTAAGTTTGAGCGAGCTAGTTTATGCGCAAAAGTGCCAAAAATGCTTAAAAACCCTTAAAATCGCAACTTAACACGTAATTTCTAGCGCATGACTATGATTTTCAATTCTAACCACTTCAATAAAATAACATATATACGGAAAGTGTTGTGTGCCAAGTTTCATGCAAAACAAACCAAGTTTGAGCTACGTTATGCACAAAATTGCCAAAAACGCTTAAAAAACCCAAAAAATCACAACTTAACACGTAACTTCTAACATATTACTATGATTTTAATTCTAACCACTTCAACAAAATAATATATACCTAATAGTGTTGTGTGCCAAGTTTCGTGCAAAACAAACCAAGTTTGAGATACTTTATGCGCAAAAGTGCCAAAAACGCTAAAAAACCTATAAAATCACAACTTAACACGTAATATGTAGCAAATGACTATGATTTTATGTTTTATCCACTTCAAGACAATAATATATACCAAAACGTGTTGTGTGCCATGTTTCCAGAATAACAAACTAAGTTTGAGTTACATTATTCGCAAAAGTGCCAAAAATGCTTAAAAACCATTAAAATCTCAACTCAACACGAAATTTCTAGCTTATGACAATGATTTTCAATTCTAACCACTTCAACAAAATAATATATACAAAATAGTGTTGTGTGCTAAGTTTTGTGCTAAACAAACAAAATTTGAGCTACTTTATGCGCAAAAGTGCCAAAAACACTTAAAAACATTTAAAATCGAAACTTAACACGTAATTTCTAGCATATGACTATGATTTTCAATTCTAACCACTTCAACACAATAATATATACCAAAAAGTGTTGTGTGCCAAGTTTTGTGCAAAACAAACCAAGTTCGAGCTACTTTTTGCACAAAAGTGCAAAAAACGCTTTAAAACCCATAAAAATGGCAACTTAACACGTAATTTTTATCATATGACTATGATTTTATATTCTAACGACTTCAACACAATAATATATACCAAATAGTTTTCAGTGCCAAGTTTCGTGCAAAACAAACCAAGTTTGAGCTACTTTATGCACCAAAGTGCCAAAAACACTTAAAAACCCTGAAAATCACAACTTAACACGTAATATGTAGCATATGACCATGATTTTCAGTTCTAACCACTTCAACACAATGATATATACCAAATAGTGTTGTTTGCCATGTTTCGTGCAAAACAAACCATGTTTGAGCTACTTTATGCGCAAAAGTGCCAAAAACGCTTAAAAACCATTAAAATCGCAACCTAACACGTAATTTCTAGCATATGACATGATTTTCAATTCGAAATAATTCAACACAATAATATATAACAAATAGTGTTGTGTGCCATGTTTCGAGCAAAACAAAACAAGATTAAGCTACTTTATTTTGAAAAAGTGCCAAAAATGCTTAGAAACCATTAAAATCGCAACTTAACACGTAATTTCCAGCATATGACTATGATTTTAATTTCTAACCACTTCAACACAATAATGTATACCAAAAAGTGTTGAGAACCAAGTTTCGTACAAAACAAACCAAGTGTCAGCTAGTTTATGCGCAAATGTGCTAAAGACGCTTAAAAACCCATAAAATTGCAACTTAACACTTAATTTCTAGCATATGACTATGATTTTCAATTCTAACCACTTCAACACAATACTATATATCAAATAGTGTTATGTGCCAAGTTTCGTGCAAGACAAACCAAGTTTGAGCTACTTTATGCGCAAAAGTGCCAAAAACACTTGACAACCTATAAAATCGCAACTTAACACGTAATTTTTTGCATATGACTATGATTTTCAATTCTAACCACTTCAACACAATCATATATATACCAAAAATTGTTGTGTGCCATGTTTCGTGCAAAACAAACCAAGTTTGAGCTACATTATTCGCAAAAGTGCCAAAAATGCTTAAAAACCATTAAAATTGAAACTTAACACGAAATTTCCAGCTAATGACAATGATTTTCAATTCTAACCACTTCAACAAAATAATATATACAAAATAGTGTTGTGTGCCAAGTTTTGTGCTAAACAAACAAAGTTTGAGCTACTTTATGCGCAAAAGTGCCAAAAACACTTAAAAACATTTAAAATCGAAACTTAACACGTAATTTCTAGCATATGACTATGATTGTCAATTCTAACCACTTCAACACAATTATATATACGAAAAATTGTTGTGTGCCAAGTTTCGTGCAAAACAAATTAAGTTCGAGCTACTTTTTGCGCAAAAGTGCTAAAAACGCTTTAAAACCCATAAAATCGCAACTTAACACGTAATTTCTATGATTCTAAATTCTAACCCAATTCAACACAATAATATATACCAATTAGTGTTGTGTGCCATGTTTCGTGAAAAACAAACCATGTTTCAGCGACTTTATGCGAAAAAGTGCCAAAAACGCTTAAAAACCATGAAAATCACAACCTAACACGTAATTTCTAGCATATGACATGATTTTCAATTCGAAACACTTCAACACAATAATATATAACAAATAGTGTTGTGTGCCAAGTTTCGAACAAAACAAAACAAGTTTAAGCTACTTTATTTTGAAAAAGTGCCAAAAATGCTTAGAAACCATTAAAATTGCAACTTAACACGTAATTTCCAACATATGCCTTGATTTTCATTTCTAACCACTTCAACACAATAATATATACCAAAAAGTTTTGTGAACCATGTTTCGTACAAAACAAACCAAGTTTGAGCTTGTTTATGCGCAAAAGTGCTAAAGACGCTTAGAAACCCATAAAATCGCAACTTAACACTTAATTTTTAGCTTATGACTATGATTTTCAATTCTAACCACTTCAACACAATACTATATATCAAATAGTGTTATGTGCCAAGTTTTGTGCAAGACAAACCAAGTTTGAGCTACTTTATGCGCAAAAGTGCCAAAAAACACTTGACAACCTATAAAATCGCAACTTAACACGTAATTTTTTGCATATGACTAGGATTTTAAATTCTAACCACTTCAACACAATAATATATATACCAAAAAGTGTTGTATGCCATGTTTCGTGCAAAACAAACCAAGTTTGAGCTATATTATGCGCAAAAGTGCCGAAAATGCATAAAACCCTTAAAATCGCAACTTAGCACGTAATTTCTAGCATATGACTATGATTTTCAATTCTAACAACTTCAACACAATAATATGTACCAAATAGTGTTGTGTGCCACGTTTCGTGCAAAACAATCCAAGTTTGAGCTACTTTGTGCGCAAAAGTGCCAAACACGCTTAAAAACAATTAAAATCGCAACTTAACACGTAATTCTAGTATACGACCATTATTGTAACTTCTAACCACTTCAACGCAATAATATATACCAAATAGTGTTATGTACCAAGTTTCGTGCAAAACAAACTAAGTTGGAGCTACTTTATGCGCAAAAGTGCTAAAAATGCTTAAAAACCCTTAAAATCGCAACTTAACACGTAATTTCTAGCGTATGACTATGATTTTCAATTCTAACCACTTATTAAAAATAATATATACCAAAATGCGTTGTGTTTCATGTTTCATGCAAAACAAACCAAGTTTGAGCTACGTTATGCACAAAATTGCCAAAAAACGCTTAAAAACCCATAAAATCGCAACTTAACACGTTACTTCTAACATATTACTATGATTTTAAATCTAACCATTTCAACAAAATAATATATACCTAAAAGTGTTGTGTGCCAAGTTTCGTGCAAAACAAACTAGTTTGAGACACTTTATGCGCAACAGCGCCAAAAACGCTAAAAAACACATAAAATCACAACTTAACACGTAATATGTAGCAAATGACTATGATTTTATGTTTTATCCACTTCAAGACAATAATATATACCAAAACGTGTTGTGTGCCAAGTTTCGAGAAAAACAAACTAAGTTTGAGCTACATTATTCGCAAAAGTGCCAAAAATGCTTAAAAACCATTAAAATTGCAACTTAACATGAAATTTTCCAGCACATGACAATGATTTTCAATTCTAACCACTTCAACAAAATCATATATACAAAATAGTGTTGTGTGCCAAGCTTCGTGCTAAACAAACAAAGTATGAGCTACTTTATGCGCAAAAGTGCCAAAAACGCTTAACAACCTATAATATCGCAACTTAACATGTAAATTTTTGTTTATGACTCTCATTTTCAATTCTAACTACTTCAACACAATAATATATATACCGAAAAGTTTTGTGTGCCATGTTTCGTGCAAAACAAACCAAGTTTGAGCTACATTATGCGCAAAACTGCCGAAAATGCAAAAAAACCCTTAAAATCGCAACTTAGCACGTTATTTCTAGCATATAACTATGATTTTTAATTCTAACCACTTCAACACAATAATATATACCAAGTAGTGTTTTGTTCCACGTTTCGTTCAAAAGAAACCAAGTTTGAGCTACTTTGTGCGCAAAAGTGCCAAACACGCTTAAAAACTCTTAAAATCGCAACTTAACACGTAATTCTAGTATACGACTATTATTTTCACTTCAAGCCATTTCAACACAATAATATATACCAAATAATGTTATGTGCCAAGTTTCGTGCAAAACAAACTAAGTTGGAGCTACTTTATGCGCAAAAGTGCTAAAAATGCTTAAAAACCCTTAAAATCGCAACTTAACACGTAATTTCTAGCGTATGACTATGATTTTCAATTCTAACCACTTCAAAAAAATAATATATACCAAAAATTGTTGTGTTCCATGTTTCATGCAAAACAAACCAAGTTTGAGCTACGTTATGCACAAAATTGCAAAAAACGCTTAAAAAACCCATAAAATCGCAACTTAACACGTTACTTCTAACATATTACTATGATTTTAAATCTAACCACTTCAACAAAATAATATATACCTAATAGTGTTGTGAGCCAAGTTTCGTGCAAAACAAACTAGTTTGAGACACTTTATGCGCAAAAGCGCCAAAAACGCTAAAAAACCCATAAAATCACAACTTAACACGTAATATGTAGCAAATGACAATGATTTTATGTTTTATCCACTTCAAGACAATAATATATACCAAAACGTGTTGTGTGCCAAGTTTCGAGAAAAACAAACTAAGTTTGAGCTACATTATTCGCAAAAGTGCCAAAAATGCTTAAAAAACCATTAAAATTGCAACTTAACATGAAATTTCCAGCATATGACAATGATTTTCAATTCTAACCACTTCAACAAAATCATATATACAAAATAGTGTTGTGTGCCAAGCTTCGTGCTAAACAAACAAAGTATGAGCTACTTTATGCGCAAAAGTGCCAAAAACGCTTAACAACCTATAATATCGCAACTTAACACGTAAATTTTTGTTTATGACTATGATTTTCAATTCTAACTACTTCAACACAATAATATATATACCGAAAAGTGATGTATGCCATGTTTCGTGCAAAACAAACCAAGTTTGAGCTACATTATGCGCAAAACTGCCGAAAATGCATAAAAAACCCTTAAAATCGCAACTTAGCACGTTATTTCTAGCATATGACTATGATTTTTAATTCTAACCACTTCAACACAATAATATATACCAAATAGTGTTTTGTTCCACGTTTCGTTCAAAACAAACCAAGTTTGAGCTACTTTGTGCGCAAAAGTGCCAAACACGCTTAAAAACTCTTAAAATCGCAACTTAAACACGTAATTCTAGTATACGACTATTATTTTCACTTCAAACCATTTCAACACAATAATATATACCAAATAATGTTATGTGCCAAGTTTCGTGCAAAAGAAACTAAGTTGGAGCTACTTTATGCGCAAAAGTGCTAAAAATGCTTAAAAACCCTTAAAATCGCAACTTAACACGTAATTTCTAGCGTATGACTATGATTTTCAATTCTAACCACTTCAAAAAAATAATATATACCAAAAATTGTTGTGTTCCATGTTTCATGCAAAACAAACCAAGTTTGAGCTACATTATGCACAAAATTGCCAAAAACGCTTAAAAACCCATAAAATCGCAACTTAACACGTTACTTCTAACATATTACTATGATTTTAAATCTAACCACTTCAACAAAATAATATATACCTAATAGTGTTGTGAGCCAAGTTTCGTGCAAAACAAACTAGTTTGAGACACTTTATGCGCAAAAGCGCCAAAAATGCTAAAAAAAAAACCCATAAAATCACAACTTAACACGTAATATGTAGCAAATGACTATGATTTTATGTTTTATCCACTTCAAGACAATAATATATACCAAAACGTGTTGTGTGCCAAGTTTCGAGAAAAACAAACTAAGTTTGAGCTACATTATTCGCAAAAGTGCCAAAAATGCTTAAAAACCATTAAAATTGCAACTTAACATGAAATTTCCAGCATATGACAATGATTTTCAATTCTAACCACTTCAACAAAATCATATATACAAAATAGTGTTGTGTGCCAAGCTTCGTGCTATACAAACAAAGTATGAGCTACTTTATGCACAAAAGTGCCAAAAACGCTTAACAACCTATAATATCGCAACTTAACACGTAAATTTTTGTTTATGACTATGATTTTCAATTCTAACTACTTCAACACAATAATATATATACCGAAAAGTGATGTATGCCATGTTTCGTGCAAAACAAACCAAGTTTGAGCTACATTATGCGCAAAACTGCCGAAAATGCATAAAAACCCTTAAAATCGCAACTTAGCACGTTATTTCTAGCATATGACTATGATTTTTAATTCTAACCACTTCAACACAATAATATATACCAAATAGTGTTTTGTTCCACGTTTCGTTCAAAACAAACCAAGTTTGAGCTACTTTGTGCGCAAAAGTGCCAAACACTCTTAAAAACTCTTAAAATCGCAACTTAACACGTAATTCTAGTATACGACTATTATTTTCACTTCAAACCATTTCAACACAATAATATATACCAAATAATGTTATGTGCCAAGTTTCGTGCAAAAGAAACTAAGTTGGAGCTACTTTATGCGCAAAAGTGCTAAAAATGCTTAAAAACCCTTAAAATCGCAACTTAACACGTAATTTCTAGCGTATGACTATGATTTTCAATTCTAACCACTTCAAAAAAATAATATATACCAAAAATTGTTGTGTTCCATGTTTCATGCAAAACAAACCAAGTTTGAGCTACATTATGCACAAAATTGCCAAAAACGCTTAAAAACCCATAAAATCGCAACTTAACACGTTACTTCTAACATATTACTATGATTTTAAATCTAACCACTTCAACAAAATAATATATACCTAATAGTGTTGTGAGCCAAGTTTCGTGCAAAACAAACTAGTTTGAGACACTTTATGCGCAAAAGCGCCAAAAACGCTAAAAAACCCATAAAATCACAACTTAACACGTAATATGTAGCAAATGACTATGATTTTATGTTTTATCCACTTCAAGACAATAATATATACCAAAACGTGTTGTGTGCCAAGTTTCGAGAAAAACAAACTAAGTTTGAGCTACATTATTCGCAAAAGTGCCAAAAATGCTTAAAAAACCATTAAAATTGCAACTTAACATGAAATTTCCAGCATATGACAATGATTTTCAATTCTAACCACTTCAACAAAATCATATATACAAAATAGTGTTGTGTGCCAAGCTTCGTGCTAAACAAACAAAGTATGAGCTACTTTATGCGCAAAAGTGCCAAAAACGCTTAACAACCTATAATATCGCAACTTAACACGTAATTTTTTGCTTATGACTATCGTTTTCAATTCTAACCACTTCAACACAATAATATATATACCTAAAAGTGTTGTGTGCCATGTTTCGTGCAAAACAAACCAAGTTTGAGCTACATTATGCGCAAAAGTGCCGAAAATGCATAAAAACCCTTAAAATCGCAACTTAGCACGTAATGTCTAGCATATGACTATGATTCTCAATTCTAACCACTTCAACACAATAATATATACCAAATAGTGTTGTATGCCACGTTTCGTGCAAAACAAACTAAGTTTAAGCTACTTTGTGCGCAAAAGTGCCAAAAACGCTTAAAAACCCTTAAAATCGCAACTTAACACGTAATTCTAGCATATGACTATTATTTTCACTACTAACCACTTCAACACAATAATATATACCAAATAGTGTTATGTGCCAAGTTTCGTGCAAAACAAACTAAGTTTGAGCTAATTTATCCGCAAAAGTGCCCAAAATGCTTAAAAACCCTTAAAATCGCAACTTAACACGTAATTTCTAGCGTATAACTATGATTTTCAATTCTATCCACTTCAACAAAATAATATATACCAAAAAGTGTTGTGTGCCAAGTTTCATGCAAAACAAACCAATTTTGAGCTACGTTATGCACAAAAGTGCCAAAACCGCTTTAAAACCCATAAAATCGCAACTTAACACGTAACTTCTAACATATTACTATGATTTTCAATTCTAACCACTTCAACAAAATAATGTATACCAAATAGTGTTGTGTGGCACGTTTCGTACAAAACAAACCAAGTTTGAGATACTTTATGCGCAAAAGTGCCAAAAACGCTAAAAAACCCATAAAATCACAACTTAACACGTAATATGTAGCAAATGACTATGATTTTATGTTTTATCCACTTCAAGACAATAATATATACCAAAACGTGTTGTGTGCCAAGTTTCGAGAAAAACAAACTAAGTTTGAGCTACATTATTCGCAAAAGTGCAAAAAATGCTTAAAAACCATTAAAATTGCAACTTAACATGAAATTTCCAGCATATGACAATGATTTTCAATTCTAACCACTTCAACAAAATCATATATACAAAATAGTGTTGTGTGCCAAGCTTCGTGCTAAACAAACAAAGTATGAGCTACTTTATGCGCAAAAGTGCCAAAAACGCTTAACAACCTATAATATCGCAACTTAACACGTAAATTTTTGTTTATGACTCTCATTTTCAATTCTAACTACTTCAACACAATAATATATATACCGAAAAGTTTTGTGTGCCATGTTTCGTGCAAAACAAACCAAGTTTGAGCTACATTATGCGCAAAACTGCCGAAAATGCATAAAAACCCTTAAAATCGCAACTTAGCACGTTATTTCTAGCATATAACTATGATTTTTAATTCTAACCACTTCAACACAATAATATATACCAAGTAGTGTTTTGTTCCACGTTTCGTTCAAAACAAACCAAGTTTGAGCTACTTTGTGCGCAAAAGTGCCAAACACGCTTAAAAACTCTTAAAATCGCAACTTAACACGTAATTCTAGTATACGACTATTATTTTCACTTCAAGCCATTTCAACACAATAATATATACCAAATAATGTTATGTGCCAAGTTTCGTGCAAAACAAACTAAGTTGGAGCTACTTTATGCGCAAAAGTGCTAAAAATTCTTAAAAACCCTTAAAATCGTAACTTAACACGTAATTTCTAGCGTATGACTATGATTTTCAATTCTAACCACTTCAAAAAAATAATATATACCAAAAATTGTTGTGTTCCATGTTTCATGCAAAACAAACCAAGTTTGAGCTACGTTATGCACAAAATTGCAAAAAACGCTTAAAAACCCATAAAATCGCAACTTAACACGTTACTTCTAACATATTACTATGATTTTAAATCTAACCACTTCAACAAAATAATATATACCTAATAGTGTTGTGAGCCAAGTTTCGTGCAAAACAAACTAGTTTGAGACACTTTATGCGCAAAAGCGCCAAAAATGCTAAAAAACCCATAAAATCACAACTTAACACGTAATATGTAGCAAATGACTATGATTTTATGTTTTATCCACTTCAAGACAATAATATATACCAAAACGTGTTGTGTGCCAAGTTTCGAGAAAAACAAACTAAGTTTGAGCTACATTATTCGCAAAAGTGCCAAAAATGCTTAAAAACCATTAAAATTGCAACTTAACATGAAATTTCCAGCATATGACAATGATTTTCAATTCTAACCACTTCAACAAAATCATATATACAAAATAGTGTTGTGTGCCAAGCTTCGTGCTAAACAAACAAAGTATGAGCTACTTTATGCGCAAAAGTGCCAAAAACGCTTAACAACCTATAATATCGCAACTTAACACGTAATTTTTTGCTTATGACTATCGTTTTCAATTCTAACCACTTCAACACAATAATATATATACCTAAAAGTGTTGTGTGCCATGTTTCGTGCAAAACAAACCAAGTTTGAGCTATATTATGCGCAAAAGTGCCGAAAATGCATAAAAACCCTTAAAATCGCAACTTAGCACGTAATGTCTAGCATATGACTATGATTCTCAATTCTAACCACTTCAACACAATAATATATACCAAATAGTGTTGTATGCCACGTTTCGTGCAAAACAAACTAAGTTTAAGCTACTTTGTGCGCAAAAGTGCCAAAAACGCTTAAAAACCCTTAAAATCGCAACTTAACACGTAATTCTAGCATATGACTATTATTTTCACTACTAACCACTTCAACACAATAATATATACCAAATAGTGTTATGTGCCAAGTTTCGTGCAAAACAAACTAAGTTTGAGCTAATTTATCCGCAAAAGTGCCCAAAATGCTTAAAAACCCTTAAAATCGCAACTTAACACGTAATTTCTAGCGTATAACTATGATTTTCAATTCTATCCACTTCAACAAAATAATATATACCAAAAAGTGTTGTGTGCCAAGTTTCATGCAAAACAAACCAATTTTGAGCTACGTTATGCACAAAAGTGCCAAAACCGCTTTAAAACCCATAAAATCGCAACTTAACACGTAACTTCTAACATATTACTATGATTTTCAATTCTAACCACTTCAACAAAATAATGTATACCAAATAGTGTTGTGTGGCACGTTTCGTACAAAACAAACCAAGTTTGAGATACTTTATGCGCAAAAGTGCCAAAAACGCTAAAAAACCCATAAAATCACAACTTAACACGTAATATGTAGCAAATGACTATGATTTTATGTTTTATCCACTTCAAGACAATAATATATACCAAAACGTGTTGTGTGCCAAGTTTCGAGAAAAACAAACTAAGTTTGAGCTACATTATTCGCAAAAGTGCAAAAAATGCTTAAAAACCATTAAAATTGCAACTTAACATGAAATTTCCAGCATATGACAATGATTTTCAATTCTAACCACTTCAACAAAATCATATATACAAAATAGTGTTGTGTGCCAAGCTTCGTGCTAAACAAACAAAGTATGAGCTACTTTATGCGCAAAAGTGCCAAAAACGCTTAACAACCTATAATATCGCAACTTAACACGTAAATTTTTGTTTATGACTCTCATTTTCAATTCTAACTACTTCAACACAATAATATATATACCGAAAAGTTTTGTGTGCCATGTTTCGTGCAAAACAAACCAAGTTTGAGCTACATTATGCGCAAAACTGCCGAAAATGCATAAAAACCCTTAAAATCGCAACTTAGCACGTTATTTCTAGCATATAACTATGATTTTTAATTCTAACCACTTCAACACAATAATATATACCAAGTAGTGTTTTGTTCCACGTTTCGTTCAAAACAAACCAAGTTTGAGCTACTTTGTGCGCAAAAGTGCCAAACACGCTTAAAAACTCTTAAAATCGCAACTTAACACGTAATTCTAGTATACGACTATTATTTTCACTTCAAGCCATTTCAACACAATAATATATACCAAATAATGTTATGTGCCAAGTTTCGTGCAAAACAAACTAAGTTGGAGCTACTTTATGCGCAAAAGTGCTAAAAATTCTTAAAAACCCTTAAAATCGTAACTTAACACGTAATTTCTAGCGTATGACTATGATTTTCAATTCTAACCACTTCAAAAAAATAATATATACCAAAAATTGTTGTGTTCCATGTTTCATGCAAAACAAACCAAGTTTGAGCTACGTTATGCACAAAATTGCAAAAAACGCTTAAAAACCCATAAAATCGCAACTTAACACGTTACTTCTAACATATTACTATGATTTTAAATCTAACCACTTCAACAAAATAATATATACCTAATAGTGTTGTGAGCCAAGTTTCGTGCAAAACAAACTAGTTTGAGACACTTTATGCGCAAAAGCGCCAAAAATGCTAAAAAACCCATAAAATCACAACTTAACACGTAATATGTAGCAAATGACTATGATTTTATGTTTTATCCACTTCAAGACAATAATATATACCAAAACGTGTTGTGTGCCAAGTTTCGAGAAAAACAAACTAAGTTTGAGCTACATTATTCGCAAAAGTGCCAAAAATGCTTAAAAACCATTAAAATTGCAACTTAACATGAAATTTCCAGCATATGACAATGATTTTCAATTCTAACCACTTCAACAAAATCATATATACAAAATAGTGTTGTGTGCCAAGCTTCGTGCTATACAAACAAAGTATGAGCTACTTTATGCGCAAAAGTGCCAAAAACGCTTAACAACCTATAATATCGCAACTTAACACGTAAATTTTTGTTTATGACTATGATTTTCAATTCTAACTACTTCAACACAATAATATATATACCGAAAAGTGATGTATGCCATGTTTCGTGCAAAACAAACCAAGTTTGAGCTACATTATGCGCAAAACTGCCGAAAATGCATAAAAACCCTTAAAATCGCAACTTAGCACGTTATTTCTAGCATATGACTATGATTTTTAATTCTAACCACTTCAACACAATAATATATACCAAATAGTGTTTTGTTCCACGTTTCGTTCAAAACAAACCAAGTTTGAGCTACTTTGTGCGCAAAACTGCCAAACACTCTTAAAAACTCTTAAAATCGCAACTTAACACGTAATTCTAGTATACGACTATTATTTTCACTTCAAACCATTTCAACACAATAATATATACCAAATAATGTTATGTGCCAAGTTTCGTGCAAAACAAACTAAGTTGGAGCTACTTTATGCGCAAAAGTGCTAAAAATGCTTAAAAACCCTTAAAATCGCAACTTAACACGTAATTTCTAGCGTATGACTATGATTTTCAATTCTAACCACTTCAAAAAAATAATATATACCAAAAATTGTTGTGTTCCATGTTTCATGCAAAACAAACCAAGTTTGAGCTACATTATGCACAAAATTGCCAAAAACGCTTAAAAAACCCATAAAATCGCAACTTAACACGTTACTTCTAACATATTACTATGATTTTAAATCTAACCACTTCAACAAAATAATATATACCTAATAGTGTTGTGAGCCAAGTTTCGTGCAAAACAAACTAGTTTGAGACACTTTATGCGCAAAAGCGCCAAAAACGCTAAAAAAACCCATAAAATCACAACTTAACACGTAATATGTAGCAAATGACTATGATTTTATGTTTTATCCACTTCAAGACAATAATATATACCAAAACGTGTTGTGTGCCAAGTTTCGAGAAAAACAAACTAAGTTTGAGCTACATTATTCGCAAAAGTGCCAAAAATGCTTAAAAACCATTAAAATTGCAACTTAACATGAAATTTCCAGCATATGACAATGATTTTCAATTCTAACCACTTCAACAAAATCATATATACAAAATAGTGTTGTGTGCCAAGCTTCGTGCTAAACAAACAAAGTATGAGCTACTTTATGCGCAAAAGTGCCAAAAACGCTTAACAACCTATAATATCGCAACTTAACACGTAATTTTTTGCTTATGACTATCGTTTTCAATTCTAACCACTTCAACACAATAATATATATACCTAAAAGTGTTGTGTGCCATGTTTCGTGCAAAACAAACCAAGTTTGAGCTACATTATGCGCAAAAGTGCCGAAAATGCATAAAAACCCTTAAAATCGCAACTTAGCACGTAATGTCTAGCATATGACTATGATTCTCAATTCTAACCACTTCAACACAATAATATATACCAAATAGTGTTGTATGCCACGTTTCGTGCAAAACAAACTAAGTTTAAGCTACTTTGTGCGCAAAAGTGCCAAAAACGCTTAAAAAACCCTTAAAATCGCAACTTAACACGTAATTCTAGCATATGACTATTATTTTCACTACTAACCACTTCAACACAATAATATATACCAAATAGTGTTATGTGCCAAGTTTCGTGCAAAACAAACTAAGTTTGAGCTAATTTATGCGCAAAAGTGCCCAAAATGCTTAAAAACCCTTAAAATCGCAACTTAACACGTAATTTCTAGCGTATAACTATGATTTTCAATTCTATCCACTTCAACAAAATAATATATACCAAAAAGTGTTGTGTGCCAAGTTTCATGCAAAACAAACCAATTTTGAGCTACGTTATGCACAAAAGTGCCAAAACCGCTTTAAAACCCATAAAATCGCAACTTAACACGTAACTTCTAACATATTACTATGATTTTCAATTCTAACCACTTCAACAAAATAATGTATACCAAATAGTGTTGTGTGGCACGTTTCGTACAAAACAAACCAAGTTTGAGATACTTTATGCGCAAAAGTGCCAAAAACGCTAAAAAACCCATAAAATCACAACTTAACACGTAATATGTAGCAAATGACTATGATTTTATGTTTTATCCACTTCAAGACAATAATATATACCAAAACGTGTTGTGTGCCAAGTTTCGAGAAAAACAAACTAAGTTTGAGCTACATTATTCGCAAAAGTGCAAAAAATGCTTAAAAACCATTAAAATTGCAACTTAACATGAAATTTCCAGCATATGACAATGATTTTCAATTCTAACCACTTCAACAAAATCATATATACAAAATAGTGTTGTGTGCCAAGCTTCGTGCTATACAAACAAAGTATGAGCTACTTTATGCGCAAAAGTGCCAAAAACGCTTAACAACCTATAATATCGCAACTTAACACGTAAATTTTTGTTTATGACTATGATTTTCAATTCTAACTACTTCAACACAATAATATATATACCGAAAAGTGATGTATGCCATGTTTCGTGCAAAACAAACCAAGTTTGAGCTACATTATGCGCAAAACTGCCGAAAATGCATAAAAACCCTTAAAAATCGCAACTTAGCACGTTATTTCTAGCATATGACTATGATTTTTAATTCTAACCACTTCAACACAATAATATATACCAAATAGTGTTTTGTTCCACGTTTCGTTCAAAACAAACCAAGTTTGAGCTACTTTGTGCGCAAAAACTGCCAAACACTCTTAAAAACTCTTAAAATCGCAACTTAACACGTAATTCTAGTATACGACTATTATTTTCACTTCAAACCATTTCAACACAATAATATATACCAAATAATGTTATGTGCCAAGTTTCGTGCAAAACAAACTAAGTTGGAGCTACTTTATGCGCAAAAGTGCTAAAAATGCTTAAAAAACCCTTAAAATCGCAACTTAACACGTAATTTCTAGCGTATGACTATGATTTTCAATTCTAACCACTTCAAAAAAATAATATATACCAAAAATTGTTGTGTTCCATGTTTCATGCAAAACAAACCAAGTTTGAGCTACATTATGCACAAAATTGCCAAAAACGCTTAAAAACCCATAAAATCGCAACTTAACACGTTACTTCTAACATATTACTATGATTTTAAATCTAACCACTTCAACAAAATAATATATACCTAATAGTGTTGTGAGCCAAGTTTCGTGCAAAACAAACTAGTTTGAGACACTTTATGCGCAAAAGCGCCAAAAACGCTAAAAAACCCATAAAATCACAACTTAACACGTAATATGTAGCAAATGACTATGATTTTATGTTTTATCCACTTCAAGACAATAATATATACCAAAACGTGTTGTGTGCCAAGTTTCGAGAAAAACAAACTAAGTTTGAGCTACATTATTCGCAAAAGTGCCAAAAATGCTTAAAAACCATTAAAATTGCAACTTAACATGAAATTTCCAGCATATGACAATGATTTTCAATTCTAACCACTTCAACAAAATCATATATACAAAATAGTGTTGTGTGCCAAGCTTCGTGCTAAACAAACAAAGTATGAGCTACTTTATGCGCAAAAGTGCCAAAAACGCTTAACAACCTATAATATCGCAACTTAACACGTAATTTTTTGCTTATGACTATCGTTTTCAATTCTAACCACTTCAACACAATAATATATATACCTAAAAGTGTTGTGTGCCATGTTTCGTGCAAAACAAACCAAGTTTGAGCTACATTATGCGCAAAAGTGCCGAAAATGCATAAAAACCCTTAAAATCGCAACTTAGCACGTAATGTCTAGCATATGACTATGATTCTCCCACCTTCCTACCATACCACCACTTCAACACAATAATATATACCAAATAGTGTTGTATGCCACGTTTCGTGCAAAACAAACTAAGTTTAAGCTACTTTGTGCGCAAAAGTGCCAAAAACGCTTAAAAAACCCTTAAAATCGCAACTTAACACGTAATTCTAGCATATGACTATTATTTTCACTACTAACCACTTCAACACAATAATATATACCAAATAGTGTTATGTGCCAAGTTTCGTGCAAAACAAACTAAGTTTGAGCTAATTTATGCGCAAAAGTGCCCAAAATGCTTAAAAACCCTTAAAATCGCAACTTAACACGTAATTTCTAGCGTATAACTATGATTTTCAATTCTATCCACTCAACAAAATAATATATACCAAAAAGTGTTGTGTGCCAAGTTTCATGCAAAACAAACCAATTTTGAGCTACGTTATGCACAAAAGTGCCAAAACCGCTTTAAAACCCATAAAATCGCAACTTAACATGTAACTTCTAACATATTACTATGATTTTCAATTCTAACCACTTCAACAAAATAATGTATACCAAATAGTGTTGTGTGGCACGTTTCGTACAAAACAAACCAAGTTTGAGATACTTTATGCGCAAAAGTGCGAAAAAACGCTAAAAAAACCCATAAAATCACAACTTAACACGTAATATGTAGCAAATGACTATGATTTTATGTTTTATCCACTTCAAGACAATAATATATACCAAAACGTGTTGTGTGCCAAGTTTCGAGAAAAACAAACTAAGTTTGAGCTACATTATTCGCAAAAGTGCAAAAAATGCTTAAAAACCATTAAAATTGCAACTTAACATGAAATTTCCAGCATATGACAATGATTTTCAATTCTAACCACTTCAAACAAAATCATATATACAAAATAGTGTTGTGTGCCAAGCTTCGTGCTAAACAAACAAAGTATGAGCTACTTTATGCGCAAAAGTGCCAAAAACGCTTAACAACCTATAATATCGCAACTTAACACGTAAATTTTTTTTTTATGACTATGATTTTCAATTCTAACTACTTCAACACAATAATATATATACCGAAAAGTGTTGTATGCCATGTTTCGTGCAAAACAAACCAAGTTTGAGCTACATTATGCGCAAAACTGCCGAAAATGCATAAAAACCCTTAAAATCGCAACTTAGCACGTTATTTCTAGCATATGACTATGATTTTTAATTCTAACCACTTCAACACAATAATATATACCAAATAGTGTTTTGTTCCACGTTTCGTTCAAAACAAACCAAGTTTGAGCTACTTTGTGCGCAAAAGTGCCAAACACCGCTTAAAAACTCTTAAAATCGCAACTTAACACGTAATTCTAGTATACGACTATTATTTTCACTTCAAACCATTTCAACACAATAATATATACCAAATAATGTTATGTGCCAAGTTTCGTGCAAAACAAACTAAGTTGGAGCTACTTTATGCGCAAAAGTGCTAAAAATGCTTAAAAAACCCTTAAAATCACAACTTAACACGTAATATGAAGCAAATGACTATGATTTTATGTTTTATCCACTTCAAGACAATAATATATACCAAAACGTGTTGTGTGCCAAGTTTCGAGAAAAACAAACTAAGTTTGAGCTACATTATTCGCAAAAGTGCCAAAAATGCTTAAAAACCATTAAAATTGCAACTTAACATGAAATTTCCAGCATATGACAATGATTTTCAATTCAAACCACTTTAACAAAATCATATATACAAAATAGTGTTGTGTGCCAAGTTTCGTGCTAAACAAATAAAGTTTGAGCTACATTATGCGCAAAAGTGCCAAAAACGCTTAACAACCTATAATAACGCAACTTAACACGTAAATTTTTGCTTATGACTATGATTTTCAATTCTAACTACTTCAAACACAATAATATATATACCGAAAAGTGTTGTGTGCCATGTTTCGTGCAAAACAAACCAAGTTTGAGCTACATTATGCGCAAAACTGCCGAAAATGCATAAAAACCCTTAAAATCGCAACTTTGCACGTTATTTCTAGCATATGACTATGATTTTTAATTCTAACCACTTCAACACAATAATATATACCAAATAGTGTTGTGTTCCACGTTTCGTTCAAAACAAACCAAGTTTGAGCTATTTTGTGCGCAAAAATGCCAAACACGCTTAAAAACTCTTAAAATCGCAACTTAACACGTAATTCTAGTATACGACTATTATTTTCACTTCAAACAATTTCAACACAATAATATATACCAAATAGTGTTATGTGCCAAGTTTCGTGCAAAACAAACTAAGTTGGAGCTACTTTATGCGCAAAAGTGCTAAAAATGCTTAAAAACCCTTAAAATCACAACTTAACACGTAATTTCTAGCGTATGACTATGATTTTCAATTCTAACCACTTCAAAAAAAATAATATATACCAAAAAGCGTTGTGTTCCATGTTTCATGCAAAACAAACCAAGTTTGAGCTAACGTTATGCACAAAATTGCCAAAAACGCTTAAAAACCCATAAAATCGCAACTTAACACGTTACTTCTAACATATTACTATGATTTTAAATCTAACCACTTCAACAAAATAATATATACCTAATAGTGTTGTGTGCCAAGTTTCGTGTAAAACAAACTAGTTTGAGACACTTTATGCGCAAAAGCGCCAAAAACGCTAAAAAACCCATAAAATCACAACTTAACACGTAATATGAAGCAAATGACTATGATTTTATGTTTTATTCCACTTCAAGACAATAATATATACCAAAACGTGTTGTGTGCCAAGTTTCGAGAAAAACAAACTAAGTTTGAGCTACATTATTCGCAAAAGTGCCAAAAATGCTTAAAAACCATTAAAATTGCAACTTAACATGAAATTTCCAGCATATGACAATGATTTTCAATTCAAACCACTTCAACAAAATCATATATACAAAATAGTGTTGTGTGCCAAGTTTCGTGCTAAACAAATAAAGTTTGAGCTACATTATGCGCAAAAGTGCCAAAAACGCTTAACAACCTATAATAACGCAACTTAACACGTAAATTTTTGCTTATGACTATGATTTTAAATTATAACTACTTCAACACAATAATATATATACCGAAAAGTGTTGTGTGCCATGTTTCGTGCAAAACAAACCAAGTTTGAGCTACATTATGCGCAAAACTGCCGAAAATGCATAAAAAACCCTTAAAATCCGCAACTTTGCACGTTATTTCTAGCATATGACTATGATTTTTAATTCTAACCACTTCAACACAATAATATATACCAAATAGTGTTGTGTTCCACGTTTCGTTCAAAACAAACCAAGTTTGAGCTATTTTGTGCGCAAAAATGCCAAACACGCTTAAAAACTCTTAAAATCGCAACTTAACACGTAATTCTAGTATACGACTATTATTTTCACTTCAAACAATTTCAACACAATAATATATACCAAATAGTGTTATGTGCCAAGTTTCGTGCAAAACTGTTGATTCAATTAGGAACGGGAACAGCAACAAGAGGGGGGGGGGGGGTGAATTGTTGTTGTTGCAAGTTTAAGCGATTGTGCCCTGTTTTTGCGGAATTATTCAAAATAAATAAAGCTTAAACTAAGAGCAAAATAATAAGAGAGACACACGATTTTACGTGGAAACCTTTTGGGCCTAAACAAAAGGAAAAACCACGACCACTTGGGATTTTCAAAAACTCCACTATGTTTAAGGCAATTAGTTACAATCACAATAAACACCTTGCTTCACTCGAAGCGTAACACCTAGGCCGACTCCTCTTCTCTCTAATTGCTTTACTCCAAGCAACAACCTTAGCTTCTCTACAAGCTAATCCTCTCTAGCTTCACTCAAAGCTATCTAATTTCCCCCTTAGACTCACCCGAGTCTAATTACATAAACTCTCAAAAACCCTTACAAAAAGGATATAAATTCTCTAAAATAAATCAAAGAGTTGCATCAAGAAAATATTATAAATTGATTGGCAATTTTAAGAACAAAATATTTCTTGTAAAATCCAACAAAAACGTATGAAAAACACTTAAGCACAAAACGTTGGATTACTTCTCTCTTATCTTTAAAAACCGGAATTATCTTGCAATTTATAGAAAATAATATTCCTAAGAAAGTGGAATAATCCAATCCATCATCCCACTATCAAGAGATCATGGGAGTAATGTGGATTAAGCAAACACACGGTTATTTCCATAAGATTTGATTAAGTCAAATCACACGTGTACATAAACAATAACCGCTGTTCCTTTAATAACCGCTGTTCCCTAAAGTAGCAGTTTCTTCAGTAGTAATTCCTGTTCCC
>NC_080053.1:23558777-23590904 GCF_026212465.1 Amaranthus tricolor
TATACCAAATAGTGTTGTGTGCCAAGTTTCGTGCAAAATAAACCATGTTTGAGCTACTTTATGAGCAAAAGTGCCAAATACGCTTAAAAACCCCTTAAAATCGCAACTTAAAACGTAATTTATTACATATAACTATGATTTTCAATTCTAACCACTTCAACACAATAATATATACCAAATAGTGTTGTGTGCCAAGTTTCGTGCAAAACAAACCATGTTTGAGCTACTTTATGAGCAAGAGAGCAACAAATGCTTAAAAACCCTTAAAATCGCAACTTAACACGTAATTTATAGCATATGACTGTGATTTTCAACTCTAACCACTTTAACACAATAATATATACCAAATAGTGTTCTGTGCAGAGTTTCGTGCAAAACAAACCATGTTTGAGGTACTTTATGCGCAAAAGTGCCAAAAACGCTTAAAAACCTTTAAAATCGCAACTTAACACTTAATTTATAGCATATGACTATGATTTTCAATTCTAACCACTTCAACAAAATAATATATACCAAATAGTGTTGTGTGCCAACTTTCGTGCAAAACAAACCATGTTTGAGGTACTTTATGCGCAAAAGTGCCAAAAACGTTTAAAAACCCTTAAAATCGCAACTTAACACGTAATTTGTAGCAAATGACTATGATTTTCAATTCTAACCACTTCAACACCATAATATATACCAAATAGTATTGTGTGCCAAGTTTCATGCAAAACAAACCAAGTTAAACGCTTAAAACCCCTTAAAATCGAAAAATAACACGTAATTTGTAGCATATGACTCAATTCTAACCACTTCAACACAATAATATACACCAAATAGTGTTATGTGCCAAGTTTCGTTCAAAACAAACCATGTTTGAGCTACTTTATGCGCAAAAGGGCCAAAAACGCTTAAAAGCCCTTAAAATCGCAACTTAACACGTAATTTCTAGCATATGACTATGATTTTCAATTCTAACCACTTCAACACAATAATATATACCAAAAAGTGTTGTGTGCCATGTTTCGTGCAAAAACAAACCAAGTTTGAGCTACTATATGAGCAATAGAGCAAGAAACGCTTAAAAACCCTTAAAATCGGAACTTAACACGAAATTAATAGCATATGACTATGATTTTCAATTTTAACCACTTCAACACAATAATATATACCAAATAGTGTTGTGTGCTAAGTTTCGTGCAAAATAAGCCAAGTTTGAGCTACTTCACGAGCAAAAGTGCAAAAAACGCTTAAAAACCCTTAAAATCGCAACTTAACACATAATTTGTAGCATATGAGAATGATTTTCAATAATAACCACTTCCACACAATAATATTTACCAAATAGTGTTGTGTGCCAAGTTTCGTGCAAAACATACAAAGTTTGAGCTACTTTGTGCACAAAAGTGCCAAAAACGCTTAAAAACCCTTAAAATCACAACTTATCACGTTATTTCTTGCATATGACTATTATTTTCAATTCTAACCACTTCAACACAATAATATATACCAAAAAGTGTTGTGTGCCATGTTTCGTGCAAAACAAACCAAGTTTGAGCTACTTTATGAGCAATAGAGCAAGAAACGCTTAAAAACCCTTAAAATCGCAACTTAACACGTAATTTATAGCATATGACTGTGATTTTCAACTCTAACCACTTTAACACAATAATATATACTAAATAGTGGTTGTGTGCCAAGTTTCGTGCAAAACAAACTATGTTTGAGCTACTTTATGCGAAAAAGTGCCAAACACCGCATAAAAACCCTTAAAATCGCAACTTAACACGTAATTTGTGGCATATGACAATGATTTTCAATTCTAACAACTTCAACACAATAATTTATACCAAATAGTGTTGTGTGCTAAGTTTCGTGCAAAATAAGCCAAGTTTAAGCTACTTAATGAGCAAAAGTGCAAAAAACGCTTATAAACCCTTAGAATCGCAACTTAACACGTAATTTGTAGCATATGACAATGATTTTCAATTCTAACCACTTCCAAACAATAATATTTACCAAATAGTGTTGTGTGCCAAGTTTCGTGCAAAACAAACAAAGTTTGAGCTAATTTGTGCACAAAAGTGCCAAAAACGCTTAAAAACCCTTAAAATCGCAACATAACACTTAATTTATAGCATATGACTATGATTTTCAATTCTAACCACTTCAACACAATAAAATATACTAAATAGTGTTGTGTGTGCCAAGTTTCGTGCAAAACAAACCATGTTTAAGGTACTTTATGCGCAAAAGTGCCAAAAACGCTTAAAAACCCTTAAAATCGCAACTTAACACGTAATTTGTAGCAAATTACTATGATTTTCAATTCTAACCACTTCAACACAATAATATATACCAAATAGTATTGTGTGTCAAGTTTCATGCAAAACATACCAAGTTTGAGCTACTTTGTGAGCAAAAGTGTAAACGCTTAAAACCCCATAAAATCGATAAATAACACGTAATTTGTAGCGTATGACTCAATTCTATCCACTTCAACACAATAATATACACCAAATAGTGTTATGTGCCAAGTTTCGTTCAAAACAAACCATGTTTGAGCTACTTTATGCGCAAAAGGGCCAAAAACGCTTAAAAACCCTTAAAATCGCAACTTAACACGTAATTTCTAGCATATGACAATGATTTGCAATTCTAACCACTTCAACACAATCATATATACCAAATAGTGTTGTGTGCCAAGTTTCGTGCAAAACAAACCATGTTTGAGCTACTTTAAGCACAAAAGTGCCAAAAACGCTTAAAAACCCTTAAAATCGCAACTTAACACGTAATTTGGACAAAATGACTATGATTTTCAACTATAACCACTTCAACACAATAATATATATCAAATAGTGTTGTGTGCCAAGTTTCGTGCAAAACAAACCAAGTTTGAGCTACTTTATGAGCAAAAGTGCTAAAAACGCTTAAAAAACCCATAAAATCGCAACTTAACACGTAATTTTTAGCATATGACTATGATTTTCAATTCTAACCACTTCAACACAATAATATATACCAAATAGTGTTGTGTGCCAAGTTTCGTGCAAAACAAACCAAGTTTGAGCTACTTTATGAGCAAAAGTGTAAAAAACGCTTAAAACCCCTTAACATCGAAACATAACACGTAATTTGTAGCATATGACTCAATTCTAACCACTTCAACACAATAAAATATACCAAATAGTGTTGTGTGTCAAGTTTTGTGCAAAACAAACCATGTTTGAGCTACTTTATGCACAAAAGTGCAAAAAAGGCTTAAAAACCCTTAAAATCGCAACATAACACGTAATTAGGAGAAAATAATTATGATTTTCAATTATAACCACTTGAAAACAATAATTTATATCAAATAGTGTTGTGTGCCATGTTTCGTGCAAAACAAACCAAGTTTTTGCTACTTTATTAGCAAAAGTGCCAAAAACGCTTAAAAACCCTTAAAATCGCAACTTAACACGTAATTTATAGCATATGACTATGATTTTCAATTCTAACCACTTCAACACAATAATATATACCAAAAAGTGTTGTGTGTCATGTTTCGTGCAAAACAAACCAAGTTTGAGCTACTTTATGAGCAATAGAGCAAGAAACGCTTAAAAACCCTTAAAATTGCAACTTAACACGTAATTAATAGCATATTACTATGATTTTCAATTCTAACCACTTCAACACAATAATATATACCAAATAGTGTTGTGTGCCAAGTTTCATGCAAAACAAACCATGTTTGAGCTACTTTATGGACAAAAGTGTCAAAAACGCTTAAAAACCCTTAAAATCGCAACTTAACACGTAATTTGGAGAGAATGACTATGATTTTCAATTATAACCACTTCAACACAATAATATATACCAAATAGTGTTGTGTGCCAAGTTTCGTGCAAAACAAACCAAGTTTGAGCTACTTTATGAGCAAAAGTGCCAAAAACGCTTAAAAACCCTTAAAATCGCAACTTAACACGTAATTTTTAGCATATGACTATGATTTTCAATTCTAACCACTTCAACACAATAATATATACCAAATAGTATTGTGTATCAAGTTTCATGCAAAACATACCAAGTTTGAGCTACTTTGTGAGCAAAAGTGTAAACGCTTAAAAACCCCAAAAAATCGATAAATAACACGTAATTTGTAGCGTATGACTCAATTCTAACCACTTCAACACAATAATATACACCAAATAGTGTTATGTGCCAAGTTTCGTTCAAAACAAACCATGTTTGAGCTACTTTATGCGCAAAAGGGCCAAAAACGCTTAAAAACCCTTAAAATCGCACTTAACACGTAATTTCTAGCATATGACAATGATTTGCAATTTCTAACCATTTCAACACAATAATATATACCAAATAGTGTTGTGTGCCAAGTTTCGTGCAAAAACAAACCATGTTTGAGCTACTTTATGCAAAAAAGTGCCAAAAACGCTTAAAAACCCTTAAAATCGCAACTTAACACGTAATTTATAGCATATGACTTTGATTTTCAACTCTAACAACTTTAACACAATAATATATACTAAATAGTGTTGTGTGCCAAGTTTCGTGCAAAACAAACCATGTTTGAGCTACTTTATGCGAAAAAGTGCCCAAACACGAATCAAAACCCTTAAAATCGCAACTTAACACGTAATTTGTGGCATATGACAATGATTTTCAATTCTAACAACTTCAACACAATAATTTATACCAAATAGTGTTGTGTGCTAAGTTTCGTGCAAAATAAGCCAAGTTTAAGCTACGTAATGAGCAAAAGTGCAAAAAACGCTTATAAACCCTTAGAATCGCAACTTAACACGTAATTTGTAGCATATGACAATGATTTTCAATTCTAACCCACTTCCAAACAATAATATTTACCAAATAGTGTTGTGTGCCAAGTTTCGTGCAAAACAAACAAAGTTGAGCTAATTTGTGCACAAAAGTGCCAAAAACGCTTAAAACCCTTAAAATCGCAACATAACACTTATTTATAGCATATGACTATGATTTTTCAATTCTAACCACTTCAACACAATAAAATATACTAAATAGTGTTGTGGCCAAGTTTCGTGCAAAACAAACCATGTTTGAGGTACTTTATGCGCAAAAGTGCCAAAAACGCTTAAAAACCCTTAAATCGCAACATAACACGTAATTTGTAGCAAATTACTATGATTTTCAATTCTAACCACTTCAACACAAGAATATATACCAAATAGTATTGTGTGTCAAGTTTCATGCAAAACATACCAAGTTTGAGCTACTTTGTGAGCAAAAGTGTAAAACGCTTAAACCGCATAAAATCGATAAATAACACGTAATTTGTAGCGTATGACTCAATTCTAACCACTTCAACACAATAATATACACCAAATAGTGTTATGTGCCAAGTTTCGTTCAAAACAAACCATGTTTGAGCTACTTTATGCGCAAAAGGGCCAAAAACGCTTAAAAACCCTTAAAATCGCAACTTAACACGTAATTTCTAGCATATGACAATGATTTGCAATTCTAACCACTTCAACACAATAATATATACCAAATAGTGTTGTGTGCCAATTTTCGTGCAAAACAAACCATGTTTGAGCTACTTTATGCAAAAAAGTGACAAAAACGCTTAAAAACCCCTTAAAATCGCAACTTAACACATAATTTGTAGCATATGAGAATGATTTTCAATAATAACCACTTCCACACAATAATATTTACCAAATAGTGTTGTGTGCCAAGTTTCGTGCAAAACATACAAAGTTTGAGCTACTTTGTGCACAAAAGTGCCAAAAACGCTTAAAAACCCTTAAAATCACAACTTATCACGTTATTTCTTGCATATGACTATTATTTTCAATTCTAACCACTTCAACACAATAATATATACCAAAAAGTGTTGTGTGCCATGTTTCGTGCAAAATAAACCAAGTTTGAGCTACTTTATGAGCAATAGAGCAAGAAACGCTTAAAAACCCTTAAAATCGCAACTTAACACGTAATTTATAGCATATGACTGTGATTTTCAACCTCTAACCACTTTAACACAATAATATATACTAAATAGTGTTGTGTGCCAAGTTTCGTGCAAAACAAACCATGTTTGAGCTACTTTATGCGAAAAAGTGCCAAACACACGCATCAAAACCCTTAAAATCGCAACTTAACACGTAATTTGTGGCATATGACAATGATTTTCAATTCTAACAACTTCAACACAATAATTTATACCAAATAGTGTTGTGTGCTAAGTTTCGTGCAAAATAAGCCAAGTTTAAGATACTTAATGAGCAAAAGTGCAAAAAAACGCTTATAAACCCTTTGAATCGCAACTTAACACGTAATTTGTAGCATATGACAATGATTTTCAATTCTAACCACTTCCAAACAATAATATTTACCAAATAGTGTTGTGTGCCAAGTTTCGTGCAAAACAAACAAAGTTTGAGCTAATTTCTGCACAAAAGTGCCAAAAAACGCTTAAAAAACCCTTAAAATCGCAACATAACACTTAATTTATAGCATATGACTATGATTTTCAATTCTAACCACTTCAACACAATAAAATATACTAAATAGTGTTGTGTGCCAAGTTTCGTGCAAAACAAATCATGTTTGAGGTACTTTATGCGCAAAAGTGCCAAAAACGCTTAAAAACCCTTAAAATCGCAACTTAACACGTAATTTGTAGCAAATACTATGATTTTCAATTCTAACCACTTCAACATAATAATATATACCAAATAGTATTGTGTGTCAAGTTTCATGCAAAACATACCAAGTTTGAGCTACTTTGTGAGCAAAAGTGTAACGCTTAAAACCCCATAAAATCGATAAATAACACGTAATTTGTAGCGTATGACTCAATTCTATCCACTTCAACACAATAATATACACCAAATAGTGTTATGTGCCAAGTTTCGTTCAAAACAAACCATGTTTGAGCTACTTTATGCGCAAAAGCGCCAAAAACGCTTAAAAACCCTTAAAATCGCAACTTAACACGTAATTTCTAGCATATGACAATGATTTGCAATTCTAACCACTTCAACACAATAATATATACCAAATAGTGTTGTGTGCCAAGTTTCTTGCAAAACAAACCATGTTTGAGCTACTTTATGCAAAAAAGTGCCAAAAACGCTTAAAAAACCCTTAAAATCGCAACTTAACACATAATTTGTAGCATATGAGAATGATTTTCAATAATAACCACTTCCACACAATAATATTTACCAAATAGTGTTGTGTGCCAAGTTTCGTGCAAAACATACAAAGTTTGAGCTACTTTGTGCACAAAAGTGCCAAAAAACGCTTAAAAAACCCTTAAAATCACAACTTATCACGTTATTTCTTGCATATGACTATTATTTTCAATTCTAACCACTTCAACACAATAATATATACCAAAAAGTGTTGTGTGCCATGTTTCGTGCAAAACAAACCAAGTTTGAAATACTTTATGAGCAATAGAGCAAGAAACGCTTAAAAACCCTTAAAATCGCAACTTAACACGTAATTTATAGCATATGACTGTGATTTTCAACTCTAACCACTTTAACACAATAATATATACTAAATAGTGTTGTGTGCCAAGTTTCGTGCAAAACAAACCATGTTTGAGCTACTTTATGCGAAAAAGTGCCAAACACGCATCAAAACCCTTAAAATCGCAACTTAACACGTAATTTGTGGCATATGACAATGATTTTCCATTCTAACAACTTCAACACAATAATTTATACCAAATAGTGTTGTGTGCTAAGTTTCGTGCAAAATAAGCCAAGTTTAAGCTACTTAATGAGCAAAAGTGCAAAAAAACGCTTATAAACCCTTAGAATCGCAACTTAACACGTAATTTGTAGCATATGACAATGATTTTCAATTCTAACCACTTCCAAACAATAATATTTACCAAATAGTGTTGTGTGCCAAGTTTCGTGCAAAACAAACAAAGTTTGAGCTAATTTGTGCACAAAAGTGCCAAAAACGCTTAAAAACCCTTAAAATCGCAACATAACACTTAATTTATAGCATATGACTATGATTTTCAATTCTAACCACTTCAACACAATAAAATATACTAAATAGTGTTGTGTGCCAAGTTTCGTGCAAAACAAACCATGTTTGAGGTACTTTATGCGCAAAAGTGCCAAAAACGCTTAAAAAACCCTTAAAATCGCAACATAACACGTAATTTGTAGCAAATTACTATGATTTTCAATTCTAACCACTTCAACACAAGAATATATACCAAATAGTATTGTGTGTCAAGTTTCATGCAAAACATACCAAGTTTGAGCTACTTTGTGAGCAAAAGTGTAAACGCTTAAAACCCCATAAAATCGATAAATAACACGTAATTTGTACCGTATGACTGAATTCTAACCACTTCAACACAATAATATACACCAAATAGTGTTATGTGCCAAGTTTCGTTCAAAACAAACCATGTTTGAGCTACTTTATGCGCAAAAGGGCCAAAAACGCTTAAAAACCCTTAAAATCGCAACTTAACACGTAATTTCTAGCATATGACAATGATTTGCAATTCTAACCACTTCAACACAATAATATATACCAAATAGTGTTGTGTGCCAAGTTTCGTGCAAAACAAACCATGTTTGAGCTACTTTATGCAAAAAAGTGCCAAAAACGCTTAAAAAACCCTTAAAATCGCAACTTAACACATAATTTGTTGCATATGAGAATGATTTTCAATAATAACCACTTCCACACAATAATATTTACCAAATAGTGTTGTGTGCCAAGTTTCGTGCAAAACATACAAAGTTTGAGCTACTTTGTGCACAAAAGTGCCAAAAACGCTTAAAAACCCTTAAAATCACAACTTATCACGTTATTTCTTGCATATGACTATTATTTTCAATTCTAACCACTTCAACACAATAATATATACCAAAAAGTGTTGTGTGCCATGTTTCGTGCAAAACAAACCAAGTTTGAGCTACTTTATGAGCAATAGAGCAAGAAACGCTTAAAAACCTTTAAAATCGCAACTTAACACGTAATTTATAGCATATGACTGTGATTTTCAACTCTAACCACTTTAACACAATAATATATACTAAATAGTGTTGTGTGCCAAGTTTCGTGCAAAACAAACCATGTTTGAGCTACTTTATGCGAAAAAGTGCCAAACACGCATCAAAACCCTTAAAATCGCAACTTAACACGTAATTTGTGGCATATGACAATGATTTTCAATTCTAACAACTTCAACACAATAATTTATACCAAATAGTGTTGTGTGCTAAGTTTCGTGCAAAATAAGCCAAGTTTAAGATACTTAATGAGCAAAAGTGCAAAAAAACGCTTATAAACCCTTTGAATCGCAACTTAACACGTAATTTGTAGCATATGACAATGATTTTCAATTCTAACCACTTCCAAACAATAATATTTACCAAATAGTGTTGTGTGCCAAGTTTCGTGCAAAACAAACAAAGTTTGAGCTAATTTGTGCACAAAAGTGCCAAAAACGCCTTAAAACCCTTAGAATCGCAACATAACACTTAATTTATAGCATATGACTATGATTTTCAATTCTAACCACTTCAACACAATAAAATATACTAAATAGTGTTGTGTGCCAAGTTTCGTGCAAAACAAATCATGTTTGAGGTACTTTATGCGCAAAAGTGCCAAAAACGCTTAAAAACCCTTAAAATCGCAACTTAACACGTAATTTGTAGCAAATTACTATGATTTTCAATTCTAACCACTTCAACACAATAATATATACCAAATAGTATTGTGTGTCAAGTTTCATGCAAAACATACCAAGTTTGAGCTACTTTGTGAGCAAAAGTGTAACGCTTAAAACCCCATAAAATCGATAAATAACACGTAATTTGTAGCGTATGACTCAATTCTATCCACTTCAACACAATAATATACACCAAATAGTGTTATGTGCCAAGTTTCGTTCAAAACAAACCATGTTTGAGCTACTTTATGCGCAAAAGGGCCAAAAACGCTTAAAAACCCTTAAAATCGCAACTTAACACGTAATTTCTAGCATATGACAATGATTTGCAATTCTAACCACTTCAACACAATAATATATACCAAATAGTGTTGTGTGGCAAGTTTCGTGCAAAACAAACCATGTTTGAGCTACTTTAAGCACAAAAGTGCCAAAAACGCTTAAAAACCCTTAAAATCGCAACTTAACACGTAATTTGGACAAAATGACTATGATTTTCAACTATAACCACTTCAACACAATAATATATATCAAATAGTGTTGTGTGCCAAGTTTCGTGCAAAACAAACCAAGTTTGAGCTACTTTATGAGCAAAAGTGCTAAAAACGCTTAAAAAACCCATAAAATCGCAACTTAACACGTAATTTTTAGCATATGACTATGATTTTCAATTCTAACCACTTCAACACAATAATATATACCAAATAGTGTTGTGTGCCAAGTTTCGTGCAAAACAAACCATGTTTGAGTTACTTTATGCGCAAAAGTGCCAAAAACGCTTAAAAACCCTTAAAATCGCAACTTAACACGTAATTTTTAGCATATGACTATGATTTTCAATTCTAACCACTTCAACACAATAATATATACCAAATAGTATTGTGTGTCAAGTTTCATGCAAAACATACCAAGTTTGAGCTACTTTGTGAGCAAAAGTGTAAACGCTTAAAACCCCATAAAATCGATAAATAACACGTAATTTGTAGCGTATGACTCAATTCTAACCCCTTCAACACAATAATATACACCAAATAGTGTTATGTGCCAAGTTTCGTTCAAAACAAACCATGTTTGAGCTACTTTATGCGCAAAAGGGCCAAAAACGCTTAAAAACCCTTAAAATCGCAACTTAACACGTAATTTCTAGCATATGACAATGATTTGCAATTCTAACCACTTCAACACAATAATATATACCAAATAGTGTTGTGTGCCAAGTTTCGTGCAAAACAAACCATGTTTGAGCTACTTTATGCACAAAAGTGCCAAAAACGCTTAAAAACCCTTAAAATCGCAACTTAACACGTAATTTTTAGCATATGACTATGATTTTCAATTCTAACCACTTCAACACAATAATATATACCAAATAGTGTTGTGTGCCAAGTTTCGTGCAAAACAAACCAAGTTTGAGCTACTTTATGAGCAAAAGTTTAAAAAAACGCTTAAAACCCCTTAACATCGAAACATAACACGTAATTTGTAGCATATGACTCAATTCTAACCACTTCAACACAATAAAATATACCAAATAGTGTTGTGTGTCAAGTTTCGTGCAAAACAAACCATGTTTGAGCTACTTTATGCACAAAAGTGCAAAAAAGGCTTAAAAACCCTTAAAATCGCAACATAACACGTAATTTGGAGAAAATAATTATGATTTTCAATTATAACCACTTGAAAACAATAATTTATATCAAATAGTGTTGTGTGCCATGTTTCGTTCAAAACAAACCAAGTTTTTGCTACTTTATTAGCAAAAGTGCCAAAAACGCTTAAAAACCCTTAAAATCGCAACTTAACACGTAATTTATAGCATATGACTTTGATTTTCAATTCTAACCACTTCAACACAATAATATATACCAAAAAGTGTTGTGTGTCATGTTTCGTGCAAAACAAACCAAGTTTGAGCTACTTTATGAGCAATAGAGCAAGAAACGCTTAAAAACCCTTAAAATTGCAACTTAACACGTAATTAATAGCATATTACTATGATTTTCAATTCTAACCACTTCAACACAATAATATATACCAAATAGTGTTGTGTGCCAAGTTTCGTGCAAAACAAACCATGTTTGAGCTACTTTATGGACAAAAGTGTCAAAAACGCTTAAAAACCCTTAAAATCGCAACTTAACACGTAATTTGGAGAAAATGACTATGATTTTACATTATAACCACTTCAACACCATAATATATACCAAATAGTGTTGTGTGCCAAGTTTCGTGCAAAACAAACCAAGTCTGAGCTACTTTATGAGCAAAAGTGCCAAAAACGCTTAAAAACCCTTATAATCGGAACTTAAAACGTAATTTATAGCATATGACTATGATTTTCAATTCTAACCACTTCAACACAATAATATATACCAAATAGTGTTGTGTGCCAAGTTTCGTGCAAAACAAACCATGTTTGAGCTACTTTATGAGCAAGAGAGCAAGAAATGCTTAAAAACCCTTAAAATCGCAACTTAACACGTAATTTATAGCATATGACTGTGATTTTCAACTCTAACCACTTCAACACAATAATATATACTAAATAGTGTTGTGTGCCAAGTTTCGTGCAAAACAAACCATGTTTGAGCTACTTTATGGACAAAAGTGTCAAAAACGCTTAAAAACCCTTAAAATCGCAACTTAACACGTAATTTGGAGAAAATGACTATGATCTTCAATTATAACCACTTCAACACAATAACATATACCAAATAGTGTTGTGTGCCAAGTTTCGTGCAAAACAAACCAAGTTTGAGCTACTTTATGAGCAAAAGTGCCAAAAACGCTAAAAAACCCCTTAAAATCGCAACTTAAAACGTAATTTATAGCATATGACTATAATTTTCAATTCTAACCACTTCAACACAATAATATATACCAAATAGTGTTGTGTGCCAAGTTTCGTGCAAAACAAACCAAGTTTTAGCTACTTTTTGAGCAAAAGTGTAAAAAACGCTTAAAACCCCTTAACATCGAAACATAACACGTAATTTGTAGCATATGACTCAATTCTGACAACTTCAACACAATAATATATACCAAATAGTGTTGTGTGCCAAGTTTCGTGCAAAACAAACCATGTTTGAGCTACTTTATGCACAAAAGTGCCAAAAACGCTTAAAAACCCTTAAAATCGCAACTTAACACGTAATTTGTAGCATATGACAATGATTTTCAATTCTAACCACTTCTAAACAATAATATTTACCAAATAGTGTTGTGTGCCAAGTTTCGTGCAAAACAAACAAAGTTTGAGCTAATTTGTGCACAAAAGTGCCAAAAACGCTTAAAAACCCTTAAAATCGCAACATAACACTTAATTTATAGCATATGACTATGATTTTCAATTCTAACCACTTCAACACAATAAAATATACTAAATAGTGTTGTGTGCCAAGTTTCGTGCAAAACAAACCATGTTTGAGGTACTTTATGCGCAAAAGTGCAAAAAAACGCTTAAAAACCCTTAAAATCGCAACTTAACACGTAATTTGTAGCAAATTACTATGATTTTCAATTCTAACCACTTCAACACAATAATATATACCAAATAGTATTGTGTGTCAAGTTTCATGCAAAACATACCAAGTTTGAGCTACTTTGTGAGCAAAAGTGTAAACGCTTAAAACCCCATAAAATCGAAAAATAACACGTAATTTGTAGCATATGACTCAATTCTAAACACTTCAACACAATAATATACACCAAATAGTGTTATGTGCCAAGTTTCGTTCAAAACAAACCATGTTTGAGTTACTTTATGCGCAAAAGGGCCAAAAATGATTAAAAACCCTTAAAATCGCAACTTAACACGTAATTTCTAGCATATGACAATGATTTGCAATTCTAACCACTTCAACACAATAATATATACCAAATAGTGTTGTGTGCCATGTTTCGTGCAAAACAAACCATGTTTGAGCTACTTTATGCACAAAAGTGCCAAAAACGCTTAAAAACCCTTAAAATCGCAACTTAACACGTAATTTTTAGCATATGACTATGATTTTCAATTCTAACCACTTCAACACAATAATATATACCAAATAGTGTTGTGTGCCAAGTTTCGTGCAAAACAAACCAAGTTTGAGCTACTTTATGAGCAAAAGTGTAAAAAACGCTTAAAACCCCTTAACATCGAAACATAACACGTAATTTGTAGCATATGACTCAATTCTAACCACTTCAACACAATAAAATATACCAAATAGTGTTGTGTGTCAAGTTTCGTGCAAAACAAACCATGTTTGAGCTACTTTATGCACAAAAGTGCAAAAAAGGCTTAAAAACCCTTAAAATCGCAACATAACACGTAATTTGGAGAAAATAATTATGATTTTCAATTATAACCACTTGAAAACAATAATTTATATCAAATAGTGTTGTGTACCATGTTTCGTGCAAAACAAACCAAGTTTTTGCTACTTTATTAGCAAAAGTGCCAAAAACGCTTAAAAACCATTAAAATCGCAACTTAACACGTAATTTATAGCATATAACTATGATTTTCAATTCTAACCACTTCAACACAATAATATATACCAAAAAGTGTTGTGTGTCATGTTTCGTGCAAAACAAACCAAGTTTGAGCTACTTTATGAGCAATAGAGCAAGAAACGCTTAAAAACCCTTAAAATTGCAACTTAACACGTAATTAATAGCATATTACTATGATTTTCAATTCTAACCACTTCAACACAATAATATATACCAAATAGTGTTGTGTGCCAAGTATCGTGCAAAACAAACCATGTTTGAGCTACTTTATGGACAAAAGTGTCAAAAACGCTTAAAAACCCTTAAAATCGCAACTTAACACGTAATTTGGAGAAAATGACTATGATTTTACATTATAACCACTTCAACACCATAATATATACCAAATAGTGTTGTGTGCCAAGTTTCGTGCAAAACAAACCAAGTCTGAGCTACTTTATGAGCAAAAGTGCCAAAAACGCTTAAAACCCTTAAAATCGGAACTTAAAACGTAATTTATAGCATATGACTATGATTTTCAATTCTAACCACTTCAACACAATAATATATACCAAATAGTGTTGTGTGCCAAGTTTCGTGCAAAACAAACCATGTTTGAGCTACTTTATGAGCAAGAGAGCAAGAAATGCTTAAAACCCTTAAAATCGCAACTTAACACGTAATTTATAGCATATGACTGTGATTTTCAACTCTAACCACTTCAACACAATAATATATACCAAATAGTGTTGTGTGCCAAGTTTCGTGCAAAACAAACCATGTTTGAGCTACGTTATGGACAAAAGTGTCAAAAACGCTTAAAAACCCTTAAAATCGCAACTTAACACGTAATTTGGAGAAAATGACTATGATTTTCAATTATAACCACTTCAACACAATAACATATACCAAATAGTGTTGTGTGCCAAGTTTCGTGCAAAACAAACCAAGTATGAGCTACTTTATGAGCAAAAGTGCCAAAAACGCTAAAAAACCCTTAAAATCGCAACTTAAAACGTAATTTATAGCATATGACTATGATTTTCAATTCTAACCACTTCAACACAATAATATATACCAAATAGTGTTGTGTGCCAAGTTTCGTGCAAAACAAACCAAGTTTTAGCTACTTTTTGAGCAAAAGTGTAAAAAACGCTTAAAACCCCTTAACATCGAAACATAACACGTAATTTGTAGCATATGACTCAATTCTGACAACTTCAACACAATAATATATACCAAATAGTGTTGTGTGCCAAGTTTCGTGCAAAACAAACCATGTTTGAGCTACTTTATGCGAAAAAGTGCCAAAGACGCTTAAAAACCCTTAAAATCGCAACTTAACACGTAATTTGTAGCATATGGCAATGATTTTCAATTCTAACCACTTCAACACAATAATATATACCAAATAGTGTTGTGTGCCAAGTTTCGTGCAAAACAAACCATCTTTGAGCTACTTTATGCACAAAAGTGCCAAAAACGCTTAAAAAACCCTTAAAATCGCAACTTAACACGTAATTTGTAGCATATGACAATGATTTTCAATTCTAACCACTTCTAAACAATGATATTTACCAAATAGTGTTGTGTGCCAAGTTTCGTGCAAAACAAACAAAGTTTGAGCTAATTTGTGCACAAAAGTGCCAAAAACGCTTAAAAACCCTTAAAATCGCAACATAACACTTCATTTATAGCATATGACTATGATTTTCAATTCTAACCACTTCAACACAATAAAATATACTAAATAGTGTTGTGTGCCAAGTTTCGTGCAAAACAAACCATGTTTGAGGTACTTTATGCGCAAAAGTGCCAAAAACGCTTAAAAACCCTTAAAATCGCAACTTAACACGTAATTTGTAGCAAATTACTATGATTTTCAATTCTAACCACTTCAACACAATAATATATACCAAATAGTATTGTGTGTCCAGTTTCATGCAAAACATACCAAGTTTGAGCTACTTTGTGAGCAAAAGTGTTAACGCTAGAAACCCCATAAAATCGAAAAATAACACGTAATTTGTAGCATATGACTCAATTCTAAACACTTCAACACAATAATATACACCAAATAGTGTTATGTGCCAAGTTTCGTTCAAAACAAACCATGTTTGAGCTACTTTATGCGCAAAAGGGCCAAAAACGCTTAAAAACCCTTAAAATCGCAACTTAACACGTAATTTCTAGCATATGACAATGATTTGCAATTCTAACCACTTCAACACAATAATATATACCAAAAAGTGTTGTGTGCCATGTTTCGTGCAAAACAAACCAAGTTTGAGCTACTTTATCAGCAACAGAGCAAGAAACGCTTAAAAACCCTTAAAATCGGAACTTAACACGTAATTAATAGCATATGACTTTTATTTTCAATTCTAACCACTTCAACACAATAATATATATCAAATAGTGTTGTGTGCCAAGTTTCGTGCAAAACAAACCTTGTTTGAGCTACTTTATGCACAAAAGTGCCAAGAACGCTTAAAAACCCTTAAAATCGCAACTTAACACTTTATTTGGACAAAATGACTATGATTTTCAACTATAACCACTTCAACACAATAAGATATATCAAATAGTGTTGTGTGCCAAGTTTCGTGCAAAACAAACCAAGTTTGAACTGCTTTATGAGCAAAAGTGCCAAAAACGCTTAAAAACCCTTAAAATGGCAACTTAACACGTAATTTATAGCATATGACTATGATTTTAAATTCTAACCACTTCAACACAATAATATATACCAAATAGTGTTGTGTGCCAAGTTTCGTGCAAAACAAACCAAGTTTGAGCTACTTTTTGAGCAAAAGTGTAAAAAACGCTTAAAACCCCTTAACATCGAAACATAACACGTAATTTGTAGCATATGACTCAATTCTAACCACTTCAACACAATAAAATATACCAAATAGTGTTGTGTGTCAAGTTTCGTGCAAAACAAACCATGTTTGAGCTACTTTATGCACAAAAGTGCCAAAAACGCTTAAAAACCCTTAAAATCGCAACATAACACGTAATTTGGAGAAAATAATTATGATTTTCAATTATAACCACTTGAAAAAATAATTTATATCAAATAGTGTTGTGTGCCATGTTTCGTGCAAAACAAACCAAGTTTTAGCTACTTTATTAGCAAAAGTGCCAAAAACGCTTAAAAACCCTTAAAATCGCAAATTAACACGTAATTTATAGCATATGACTATGATTTTCAATTCTAACCACTTCAACATAATAATATGTACCAAAAAGTGTTGTGTGTCATGTTTCGTGCAAAACAAACCAAGTTTGAGCTACTTTATGAGCAATAGAGCAAGAAACGCTTAAAAACCCTTAAAATTGCAACTTAACACGTAATTAATAGCATATTACTATGATTTTCAATTCTAACCACTTCAACACAATAATATATACCAAATAGTGTTGTGTGCCAAGTTTCGTGCAAAACAAACCATGTTTGAGCTACTTTATGGACAAAAGTGTCAAAAACGCTTAAAAACCCTTAAAATCGCAACTTAACACGTAATTTGGAGAAAATGACTATGATTTTACATTATAACCACTTCAACACCATAATATATACCAAATAGTGTTGTGTGCCAAGTTTCGTGCAAAACAAACCATGTTTGAGCTACTTTATGAGCAAGAGAGCAAGAAATGCTTAAAAACCCTTAAAATCGCAACTTAACACGTAATTTATAGCATATGACTGTGATTTTCAACTCTAACCACTTTAACACAATAATATATACCAAATAGTGTTGTGTGCAGAGTTTCGTGCAAAACAAACCATGTTTGAGCTACTTTATGAGCAAGAGAGCAAGAAATGCTTAAAAACCCTTAAAATCACAACTTAACACGTAATTTATAGCATATGACTGTGATTTTCAACTCTAACCACTTTAACACAATAATATATACCAAATAGTGTTGTGTGCAGAGTTTCGTGCAAAACAAACCATGTTTGAGGTACTTTATGCGCAAAAGTGCCATAAACGCTTAAAAACCCTTAAAATCGCAACTTAACACTTAATTTATAGCATATGACTATTATTTTCAATTCTAACCACTTCAACAAAATAATATATACCAAATAGTGTTGTGTGCCAAGTTTCGTGCAAAACAAACCATGTTTGAGTTACTTTATGCGAAAAAGTGCCAAAAACGCTTAAAAACCCTTAAAATCGCAACTTAACACGTAATTTGTAGCAAATAACTATGATTTTCAATTCTAACCACTTCAACACAATAATATAAACCCAAATGTGTTGAGTTACTTTATGAGCAAAAGTGTAAAAAAACGCTTAAAACACCTTAAAATCGAAAAATAACAGACTCAATTCTAACCACTTTAACACAATAATATACAGCAAATAGTGTTATGTGACAAGTTTCGTTCAAAACAAACCATGTTTGAGCTACTTTATGCGCAAAAGGGCCAAAAAGCTTAAAAGCCCTTAAAATCGCAACTTAACACGTAATTTCTAGCATAAGACTATGATTTTCAATTCTAACCACTTCAACACAATAATATATATACCAAAAAGTGTTGTGTGCCATGTTTCGTGCAAAACAAACCAAGTTTGAGCTACTTTATGAGCAATAGAGCAAGAAACGCTTAACAACCCTTAAAATCGGAACTTAACACGAAATTAATAGCATATGACTATGATTTTTAATTCTAACCACTTCAACACAATAATATATACCAAATAGTGTTGTGTGCCAAGTTTCGTGCAAAACAAACCATGTTTGAGCTACTTTATGCACAAAAGTGCCAAAAACGCTTAAAAACCCTTAAAATCGCAACTTAACACGTAATTTGGAGAAAATGACTATGATTTTCAATTATAACCACTTCAACACAATAATATATATCAAATAGTGTTGTGTGCCAAGTTTCGTGCAAAACAAACCAAGTTTGAGCTACTTTATGAGCAAAAGTGCCAAAAACGCTTAAAAACCCTTAAAATCGTAACTTAACACGTAATTTATAGCATATGACTATGATTTTCAATTCTAACCACTTCAACACAATAATATATACCAAATAGTGTTGTGTGCCAAGTTTCGTGCAAAACAAATCATGTTTGAGCTACTTTATGCACAAAAGTGCGAAAAAACGCTTAAAAACCCTAAAAATCGCAACTTAACACTTAATTTATAGCATATGACTATGATTTTTCAATTCTAACCACTTCAACACAATAATATATACCAAATAGTGTTGTGTGCCAAGTTTCGTGGAAAACAAACCATGTTTGAGTTACTTTTTGCGCAAAAGTGCCAAAAACGCTTAAAAACCCTTAAAATCGCAACTTAACACGTAATTTGTAGCAAATAACTATGATTTTCAATTCTAACCACTTCAACACAATAATATATACCCCAAAAGTGTTGTGTGCCAGGTTTCATGCAAAACAAACCAAGTTTGAGTTACTTTATGAGCAAAAGTGTAAAAAACGCTTAAAACCCCTTAAAATCGAAAAATAACACGTAATTTGTAGCATATGACTCAATTCTAACAGCTTCAACACAATAATATACACCAAATAGTGTTATGGGCCAAGTTTCGTTCAAAACAAACCATGTTTGAGCTACTTTATGCGCAAAAGGGCCAAAAAACGCTTAAAAGCCCCTTAAAATCCGCAACTTAACACGTAATTTCTAGCCACATGACTATGATTTTCAATTCTAACCACTTCAACACAATAATATATACCAAAAAAGTGTTGTGTGCCATGTTTTGTGCAAAATAAACCAAGTTTGAGCTACTTTATGAGCAATAGAGCAAGAAACGCTTAAAAACCCTTAAAATCGGAACTTAACACGAAATTAATAGCATATGACTATGATTTTCAATTTTAACCACTTCAACACAATAATATATACCAAATAGTGTTGTGTGCCAAGTTTCGTGCAAAACAAACCAAGTTTGAGGCTACTTTATGAGCAAAAGTGCCAAAAACGATTTAAAAACCCTTAAAATCGCAACTTAACACGGTAGTTTATAGCATATGACTATGCTTTTCAATTCTAACCACTTCAACACAATAATATATACTAAAAAGTGTTGTGTGCCATGTTTCGTGCAAAATAAACCAAGTTTGAGCTACTTTATGTGCAATAGAGCAAGAAACGCTTAAAAACCCTTAAAATTGCAACTTAACACGTAATTAATAGCATATTACTATGATTTTCAATTCTAACTACTTCAACACAATAATATATACCAAATAGTGTTGTGTGGCCAAGTTTCGTGCAAAACAAACCATGTTTGAGCTACTATATGCACAAAAGTGCCAAAAACGCTAAAAAAACCCTTTTAAATCGCAACTTAACACTTAATTTATAGCATATGACTATGATTTTCAATTATAACCACTTCAACACAATAATATATACCAAATAGTGTAGTGTGCCAAGTTTCGTGCAAAACAAACCAAGTTTGAGCTACTTTATGAGCAAAAGTGGCAAAAACGCTTAAAAACCTTTAAAATCGCAACTTAAAACGTAATTTATAGCATATGACTATGATTTTCAATTCTAACCACTTCAACACAATAATATATACCAAATAGTATTGTGTGTCAAGTTTCATGCAAAACATACCAAGTTTGAGCTACTTTGTGAGCAAAAGTGTAAACGCTTAAAACCCCATAAAATCGAAAAATAACACGTAATTTGTAGCATATGACTCAATTCTGACAACTTCAACACAATAATATATACCAAATAGTGTTGTGTGCCAAGTTTCGTGCAAAACAAACCATGTTTGAGCTACTTTATGCGAAAAAGTGCCAAAGACGCTTAAAAACCCCTTAAAATCGCAACTTAACACGTAATTTGTAGCATATGGCAATGATTTTCAATTCTAACCACTTCAACACAATAATATATACCAAATAGTGTTGTGTGCCAAGTTTCGTGCAAAACAAACCATCTTTGAGCTACTTTATGCACAAAAGTGCCAAAAACGCTTAAAAACCCTTAAAATCGCAACTTAACACGTAATTTGTAGCATATGACAATGATTTTCAATTCAAACCACTTCTAAACAATAATATTTACCAAATAGTGTGTGTGTGCCAAGTTTCGTGCAAAACAAACAAAGTTTGAGCTAATTTGTGCACAAAAGTGCCAAAAACGCTTAAAAACCCTTAAAATCGCAACATAACACTTCATTTATAGCATATGACTATGATTTTCAATTCTAACCACTTCAACACAATAAAATATACTAAATAGTGTTGTGTGCCAAGTTTCGTGCAAAAACAAACCATGTTTGAGGGTACTTTATGCGCAAAAGTGCCAAAAACGCTTTAAAAACCCTTAAAATCGCCAACTTAACACGTAATTTGTAGCAAATTACTATGATTTTCAATTCTAACCACTTCAACACAATAATATATACCAAATAGTATTGTGTGTCCAGTTTCATGCAAAACATACCAAGTTTGAGCTACTTTGTGAGCAAAAGTGTTAACGCTTATAAACCCCATAAAATCGAAAAATAACACGTAATTTGTAGCATATGACTCAATTCTAAACACTTCAACACAATAATATACACCAAATAGTGTTATGTGCCAAGTTTCGTTCAAAACAAACCATGTTTGAGCTACTTTATGCGCAAAAGGGCCAAAAACGCTTAAAAACCCTTAAAATCGCAACTTAATACGTAATTTCTAGCATATGACAATGATTTGCAATTCTAACCACTTCAACACAATAATATATACCAAAAAGTGTTGTGTGCCATGTTTCGTGCAAAACAAACCAAGTTTGAGCTACTTTATCAGCAACAGAGCAAGAAACGCTTAAAAACCCTTAAAATCGGAACTTAACACGTAATTAATAGCATATGACTTTGATTTTCAATTCTAACCACTTCAACACAATAATATATATCAAATAGTGTTGTGTGCCAAGTTTCGTGCAAAACAAACCTTGTTTGAGCTACTTTATGCACAAAAGTGCCAAGAACGCTTAAAAAACCCTTAAAATCGCAACTTAACACTTTATTTGGACAAAATGACTATGATTTTCAACTATAACCACTTCAACACAATAAGATATATCAAATAGTGTTGTGTGCCAAGTTTCGTGCAAAACAAACCAAGTTTGAACTGCTTTATGAGCAAAAGTGGCAAAAACGCTTAAAAACCCTTAAAATGGCAACTTAACACGTAATTTATAGCATATGTCTATGATTTTAAATTCTAACCACTTCAACACAATAATATATACCAAATAGTGTTGTGTGCCAAGTTTCGTGCAAAACAAACCAAGTTTGAGCTACTTTATGAGCAAAAGTGTAAAAAAACGCTTAAAACCCCTTAACATCGAAACATAACACGTAATTTGTAGCATATGACTCAATTCTAACCACTTCAACACAATAAAATATACCAAATAGTGTTGTGTGTCAAGTTTCGTGCAAAACAAACCATGTTTGAGCTACTTTATGCCACAAAAGTGCCAAAAACGCTTAAAAACCCTTAAAATCGCAACATAACACGTAATTTGGAGAAAATAATTATGATTTTCAATTATAACCACTTGAAAAAATAATTTATATCAAATAGTGTTGTGTGCCATGTTTCGTGCAAAACAAACCAAGTTTTAGCTACTTTATTAGCAAAAGTGCCAAAAACGCTTAAAAACCCTTAAAATCGCAAATTAACACGTAATTTATAGCATATGACTATGATTTTCAATTCTAACCACTTCAACATAATAATATGTACCAAAAAGTGTTGTGTGTCATGTTTCGTGCAAAACAAACCAAGTTTGAGCTACTTTATGAGCAATAGAGCAAGAAACGCTTAAAAACCCTTAAAATTGCAACTTAACACGTAATTAATAGCATATTACTATGATTTTCAATTCTAACCACTTCAACACAATAATATATACCAAATAGTGTTGTGTGCCAAGTTTCGTGCAAAACAAACCATGTTTGAGCTACTTTATGGACAAAAGTGTCAAAAACGCTTAAAAACCCTTAAAATCGCAACTTAACACGTAATTTGGAGAAAATGACTATGATTTTACATTATAACCACTTCAACACCATAATATATACCAAATAGTGTTGTGTGCCAAGTTTCGTGCAAAACAAACCATGTTTGAGCTACTTTATGAGCAAGAGAGCAAGAAATGCTTAAAAACCCTTAAAATCGCAACTTAACACGTAATTTATAGCATATGACTGTGATTTTCAACTCTAACCACTTTAACACAATAATATATACCAAATAGTGTTGTGTGCAGAGTTTCGTGCAAAACAAACCATGTTTGAGCTACTTTATGAGCAAGAGAGCAAGAAATGCTTAAAAACCCTTAAAATCGCAACTTAACACGTAATTTATAGCGTATGACTGTGATTTTCAACTCTAACCACTTTAACACAATAATATATACCAAATAGTGTTGTGTGGCAGAGTTTCGTGCAAAACAAACCATGTTTGAGGTACTTTATGCGCAAAAGTGCCAAAAACGCTTAAAAACCCTTAAAATCGCAACTTAACACTTAATTTATAGCATATGACTATTATTTTCAATTCTAACCACTTCAACAAAATAATATATACCAAATAGTGTTGTGTGCCAAGTTTCGTGCAAAACAAACCATGTTTGAGTTACTTTATGCGAAAAAGTGCCAAAAAAGCTTAAAAACCCCTTAAAATCGCAACTTAACACGTAATTTGTAGCAAATAACTATGATTTTCAATTCTAACCACTTCAACACAATAATATAAACCCAAATGTGTTGAGTTACTTTATGAGCAAAAGTGTAAAAAACGCTTAAAACACCTTAAAATCGAAAAATAACACGTAATTTGTAGCATATGACTCAATTCTAACCACTTTAACACAATAATATACAGCAAATAGTGTTATGTGACAAGTTTCGTTCAAAACAAACCATGTTTGAGCTACTTTATGCGCAAAAGGGCCAAAAAGCTTAAAAGCCCTTAAAATCGCAACTTAACACGTAATTTCTAGCATAAGACTATGATTTTCAATTCTAACCACTTCAACACAATAATATATATACCAAAAAGTGTTGTGTGCCATGTTTCGTGCAAAACAAACCAAGTTTGAGCTACTTTATGAGCAATAGAGCAAGAAACGCTTAACAACCCTTAAAATCGGAACTTAACACGAAATTAATAGCATATGACTATGATTTTTAATTCTAACCACTTCAACACAATAATATATACCAAATAGTGTTGTGTGCCAAGTTTCGTGCAAAACAAACCATGTTTGAGCTACTTTATGCACAAAAGTGCCCAAAAAACGCTTAAAAACCCTTAAAATCGCAACTTAACACGTAATTTGGAGAAAATGACTATGATTTTCAATTATAACCACTTCAACACAATAATATATATCAAATAGTGTTGTGTGCCAAGTTTCGTGCAAAACAAACCAAGTTTGAGCTACTTTATGAGCAAAAGTGCCAAAAACGCTTAAAAACCCTTAAAATCGTAACTTAACACGTAATTTATAGCATATGACTATGATTTTCAATTCTAACCACTTCAACACAATAATATATACCAAATAGTGTTGTGTGCCAAGTTTCGTGCAAAACAAATCATGTTTGAGCTACTTTATGCACAAAAGTGCGAAAAAACGCTTAAAAACCCTAAAAATCGCAACTTAACACTTAATTTATAGCATATGACTATGATTTTCAATTCTAACCACTTCAACACAATAATATATACCAAATAGTGTTGTGTGCCAAGTTTCGTGGAAAACAAACCATGTTTGAGTTACTTTTTGCGCAAAAGTGCCAAAAACGCTTAAAAACCCTTAAAATCGCAACTTAACACGTAATTTGTAGCAAATAACTATGATTTTTCAATTCTAACCACTTCAACACAATAATATATACCCAAAAGTGTTGTGTGCCAGGTTTCATGCAAAACAAACCAAGTTTGAGTTACTTTATGAGCAAAAGTGTAAAAAACGCTTAAAACCCCTTAAAATCGAAAAATAACACGTAATTTGTAGCATATGACTCAATTCTAACAGCTTCAACACAATAATATACACCAAATAGTGTTATGGGCCAAGTTTCGTTCAAAACAAACCATGTTTGAGCTACTTTATGCGCAAAAGGGCCAAAAACGCTTTAAAAGCCCTTAAAATCGCAACTTAACACGTAATTTCTAGGCACATGACTATGATTTTCAATTCTAACCACTTCAACACAATAATATATACCAAAAAGTGTTGTGTGCCATGTTTTGTGCAAAATAAACCAAGTTTGAGCTACTTTATGAGCAATAGAGCAAGAAACGCTTAAAAACCCTTAAAATCGGAACTTAACACGAAATTAATAGCATATGACTATGATTTTCAATTTTAACCACTTCAACACAATAATATATACCAAATAGTGTTGTGTGCCAAGTTTCGTGCCAAAACAAACCATGTTTGAGCTACTTTATGCACAAAAGTGCCGAAAAACGCTTAAAAACCCTTAAAATCGCAACTTAACACGTAATTTGGAGAAAATGACTATGATTTTCAATTATAACCACTTCAACACAATAATATATAGCAAATAGTGTTGTGTGCCAAGTTTCGTAGGCAAAACAAACCAAGTTTGAGCTACTTTATGAGCAAAAGTGCCAAAAACGATTAAAAACCCTTAAAATCGCAACTTAACACGTAGTTTATAGCATATGACTATGCTTTTCAATTCTAACCACTTCAACACAATAATATATACTAAAAAGTGTTGTGTGCCATGTTTCGTGCAAAATAAACCAAGTTTGAGCTACTTTATGTGCAATAGAGCAAGAAACGCTTAAAAACCCTTAAAATTGCAACTTAACACGTAATTAATAGCATATTACTATGATTTTCAATTCTAACTACTTCAACACAATAATATATACCAAATAGTGTTGTGTGCCAAGTTTCGTGCAAAACAAACCATGTTTGAGCTACTATATGCACAAAAGTGCCAAAAACGCTAAAAAAACCCTTTAAATCGCAACTTAACACTTAATTTATAGAATATGACTATGATTTTCAATTATAACCACTTCAACACAATAATATATACCAAATAGTGTAGTGTGCCAAGTTTCGTGCAAAACAAACCAAGTTTGAGCTACTTTATGAGCAAAAGTGGCAAAAACGCTTAAAAACCTTTAAAATCGCAACTTAAAACGTAATTTATAGCATATGACTATGATTTTCAATTCTAACCACTTCAACACAATAATATATACCAAATAGTATTGTGTGTCAAGTTTCATGCAAAACATACCAAGTTTGAGCTACTTTTGTGAGCAAAAGTGTAAACGCTTAAAACCCCATAAAATCGAAAAATAACACGTAATTTGTAGCATATGACTCAATTCTAAACACTTCAACACAATAATATACACCAAATAGTGTTATGTGCCAAGTTTCGTTCAAAACAAACCATGTTTGAGTTACTTTATGCGCAAAAGGGCCAAAAACGATTAAAAACCCTTAAAATCGCAACTTAACACGTAATTTCCATGCATATGACAATGATTTGCAATTCTAACCACTTCAACACAATAATATATACCAAATAGTGTTGTGTGCCATGTTTCGTGCAAAACAAACCATGTTTGAGCTACTTTATGCACAAAAGTGCCAAAAACGCTTAAAAACCCTTAAAATCGCAACTTAACACGTAATTTTTAGCATATGACTATGATTTTCAATTCTAACCACTTCAACACAATAATATATACCAAATAGTGTTGTGTGCCAAGTTTCGTGCAAAACAAACCAAGTTTGAGCTACTTTATGAGCAAAAGTGTAAAAAACGCTTAAAACCCCTTAACATCGAAACATAACACGTAATTTGTAGCATATGACTCGAATTCTAACCACTTCAACACAATAAAATATACCAAATAGTGTTGTGTGTCAAGTTTCGTGGCAAAACAAACCATGTTTGAGCTACTTTATGCACAAAAGTGCAAAAAAGGCTTAAAAACCCTTAAAATCGCAACACAACACGTAATTTGGAGAAAATAATTATGATTTTCAATTATAACCACTTGAAAACAATAATTTATATCAAATAGTGTTGTGTGCCATGTTTCGTGCAAAACAAACCAAGTTTTTGCTACTTTATTAGCAAAAGTGCCAAAAACGCTTAAAAACCATTAAAATCGCAACTTAACACGTAATTTATAGCATATGACTATGATTTTCAATTCTAACCACTTCAACACAATAATATATACCAAAAAGTGTTGTGTGTCATGTTTCGTGCAAAACAAACCAAGTTTGAGCTACTTTATGAGCAATAGAGCAAGAAACGCTTAAAAACCCTTAAAATCGGAACTTAACACGAAATTAATAGCATATGACTATGATTTTCAATTTTAACCACTTCAACACAATAATATATACCAAATAGTGTTGTGTGCCAAGTTTCGTGCAAAACAAACCATGTTTGAGCTACTTTATGCACAAAAGTGCCAAAAACGCTTAAAAACCCTTAAAATCGAAACTTAACACGTAATTTGGAGGAAAATGACTATGATTTTCAATTATAACCACTTCAACACAATAATATATAGCAAATAGTGTTGTGTGCCAAGTTTCGTGCAAAACAAACCAAGTTTGAGCTACTTTATGAGCAAAAGTGCCAAAAACGATTAAAAACCCTTAAAATCGCAACTTAACACGTAGTTTATAGCATATGACTATGCTTTTCAATTCTAACCACTTCAACACAATAATATATACTAAAAAGTGTTGTGTGCCATGTTTCGTGCAAAATAAACCAAGTTTGAGCTACTTTATGTGCAATAGAGCAAGAAACGCTTAAAAAACCCTTAAAATTGCAACTTAACACGTAATTAATAGCATATTACTATGATTTTCAATTCTAACTACTTCAACACAATAATATATACCAAATAGTGTTGTGTGCCATGTTTCGTGCAAAACAAACCATGTTTGAGCTACTATATGCACAAAAGTGCCAAAAAACGCTAAAAAAAACCCTTTAAATCGCAACTTAACACTTAATTTATAGCATATGACTATGATTTTCAATTATAACCACTTCAACACAATAATATATACCAAATAGTGTAGTGTGCCAAGTTTCGTGCAAAACAAACCAAGTTTGAGCTACTTTATGAGCAAAAGTGGCAAAAACGCTTAAAAACCTTTAAAATCGCAACTTAAAACGTAATTTATAGCATATGACTATGATTTTCAATTCTAACCACTTCAACACAATAATATATACCAAATAGTATTGTGTGTCAAGTTTCATGCAAAACATACCAAGTTTGAGCTACTTTGTGAGGCAAAAGTGTAAACGCTTAAAACCCCATAAAATCGAAAAATAACACGTAATTTGTAGCATATGACTCAATTCTAAACACTTCAACACAATAATATACACCAAATAGTGTTATGTGGCCAAGTTTCGTTCAAAACAAACCATGTTTGAGTTACTTTATGCGCAAAAGGGCCAAAAAACGATTAAAAACCCTTAAAATCGCCAACTTAACACGTAATTTCTAGCATATGACAATGATTTGCAATTCTAACCACTTCAACACAATAATATATACCAAATAGTGTTGTGTGCCAAGTTTCGTGCAAAACAAACCATGTTTGAGCTACTTTATGCACAAAAGTGCCAAAAAAAACGCTTAAAAACCCTTAAAATCGCAACTTAACACGTAATTTTTTAGCATATGACTATGATTTTCAATTCTAACCACTTCAACACAATAATATATACCAAATAGTGTTGTGTGCCAAGTTTCGTGCAAAACAAACCAAGTTTGAGCTACTTTATGAGCAAAAGTGTAAAAAACGCTTAAAACCCCTTAACATCGAAACATAACAGGTAATTTGTAGCATATGACTCAATTCTAACCACTTCAACACAATAAAATATACCAAATAGTGTTGTGTGTCAAGTTTCGTGCAAAACAAACCATGTTTGAGCTACTTTATGCACAAAAGTGCAAAAAAGGCTTAAAAACCCTTAAAATCGCAACATAACACGTAATTTGGAGAAAATAATTATGATTTTCAATTATAAACCACTTGAAAACAATAATTTATATCAAATAGTGTTGTGTGCCATGTTTCGTGCAAAACAAACCAAGTTTTTGCTACTTTATTAGCAAAAGTGCCAAAAACGCTTAAAAACCATTAAAATCGCAACTTAACACGTAATTTATAGCATATGACTATGATTTTCAATTCTAACCACTTCAACACAATAATATATACCCAAAAAGTGTTGTGTGTCATGTTTCGTGCAAAACAAACCAAGTTTGAGCTACTTTATGAGCAATAGAGCAAGAAACGCTTAAAAACCCTTAAAATTGCAACTTAACACGTAATTAATAGCATATTACTATGATTTTCAATTCTAACCACTTCAACACAATAATATATACCAAATAGTGTTGTGTGCCAAGTTTCGTGCGTGCAAAACAAACCATGTTTGAGCTACTTTATGGACAAAAGTGTCAAAAACGCTTAAAAACCCTTAAAATCGCAACTTAACACGTAATTTGGAGGAAAATGACTATGATTTTACATTATAACCACTTCAACACCATAATATATACCAAATAGTGTTGTGTGCCAAGTTTCGTGCAAAACAAACCAAGTCTGAGCTACTTTATGAGGAAAAGTGCCCAAAAAACGCTTAAAAACCCTTAAAATCGGAACTTAAAACGTAATTTATAGCATATGACTATGATTTTCAATTCTAACCACTTCAACACAATAATATATACCAAATAGTGTTGTGTGCCAAGTTTCGTGCAAAACAAACCATGTTTGAGCTACTTTATGAGCAAGAGAGCAAGAAATGCTTAAAAACCCTTAAAATCGCAACTTAACACGTAATTTATAGCATATGACTGTGATTTTCAACTCTAACCACTTCAACACAATAATATATACCAAATAGTGTTGTGTGCCAAGTTTCGTGCAAAACAAACCAGGTTTTGAGCTACTTTATGGACAAAAGTGTCAAAAACGCTTAAAAACCCTTAAAATCGCAACTTAACACGTAATTTGGAGAAAATGACTATGATTTTCAATTATAACCACTTCAACACAATAACATATACCAAATAGAGTTGTGTGCCAAGTTTCGTGCAAAACAAACCAAGTTTGAGCTACTTTATGAGCCAAAAGTGCCAAAAAACGCTAAAAAACCCTTAAAATCGCAACTTAAAACGTAATTTATAGCATATGACTATGATTTTCAATTCTAACCACTTCAACACAATAATATATACCAAATAGTGTTGTGTGCCAAGTTTCGTGCAAAACAAACCAAGTTTTAGGCTACTTTTTGAGCAAAAGTGTAAAAAACGCTTAAAAACCCCTTAACATCGAAACATAACACGTAATTTGTAGCATATGACTCAATTCTGACAACTTCAACACAATAATATATACCAAATAGTGTTGTGTGCCAAGTTTCGTGCAAAACAAACCATGTTTGAGCTACTTTATGCGGAAAAAAGTGCCAAAGACGCTTAAAAACCCTTAAAATCGCAACTTAACACGTAATTTGTAGCATATGGCAATGATTTTCAATTCTAACCACTTCAACACAATAATATATACCAAATAGTGTTGTGTGCCAAGTTTCGTGCAAAACAAACCATCTTTGAGCTACTTTATGCACAAAAGTGCCAAAAACGCTTAAAAACCCTTAAAATCGCAACTTAACACGTAATTTGTAGCATATGACAATGATTTTCAATTCTAACCACTTCTAAACAATAATATTTACCAAATAGTGTTGTGTGCCAAGTTTCGTGCAAAACAAACAAAGTTTGAGCTAATTTGTGCACAAAAGTGCCAAAAACGCTTAAAAACCCTTAAAATCGCAACATAACACTTCATTTATAGCATATGACTATGATTTTCAATTCTAACCACTTCAACACAATAAAATATACTAAATAGTGTTGTGTGCCAAGTTTCGTGCAAAACAAACCATGTTTGAGGGTACTTTATGCGCAAAAGTGCCAAAAACGCTTAAAAACCCTTAAAATCGCAACTTAACACGTAATTTGTAGCAAATTACTATGATTTTCAATTCTAACCACTTCAACACAATAATATATACCAAATAGTATTGTGTGTCCAGTTTCATGCAAAACATACCAAGTTTGAGCTACTTTGTGAGCAAAAGTGTTAACGCTTTAAAACCCCATAAAATCGAAAAATAACACGTGAATTTGTAGCATATGACTCAATTCTAAACACTTCAACACAATAATATACACCAAATAGTGTTATGTGCCAAGTTTCGTTCAAAACAAACCATGTTTGAGCTACTTTATGCGCAAAAGGGCCAAAAACGCTTAAAAACCCTTAAAATCGCAACTTAACACGTAATTTCTAGCATATGACAATGATTTGCAATTCTAACCACTTCAACACAACACAATATATACCAAAAAGTGTTGTGTGCCGTGTTTCGTGCAAAACAAACCAAGTTTGAGCTACTTTATCAGCAACAGAGCAAGAAACGCTTAAAAACCCTTAAAATCGGAACTTAACACGTAATTAATAGCATATGACTTTGATTTTCAATTCTAACCACTTCAACACAACAATATATATCAAATAGTGTTGTGTGCCAAGTTTCGTGCAAAACAAACCTTGTTTGAGCTACTTTATGCACAAAAGTGCCAAGAACGCTTAAAAACCCTTAAAATCGCAACTTAACACTTTATTTGGACAAAATGACTATGATTTTCAACTATAACCACTTCAACACAATAATATATATCAAATAGTGTTGTGTGCCAAGTTTCGTGCAAAACAAACCAAGTTTGAGCTGCTTTATGAGCAAAAGTGCCAAAAACGCTTAAAAACCCTTAAAATCGCAACTTAACACGTAATTTATAGCATATGACTATGAT
>NC_080053.1:23596004-23598504 GCF_026212465.1 Amaranthus tricolor
AAAGGAAGAAAACCGAATATAGCATACTTTAGACCGTTTGGTTGCAAATGTTTTATTCATATTAATGGTAAAGACAATTTAGGTAAATTTGATGCTAGAAGTGATGATGGTATATTCCTTGGATACTCACTGAACAGTAAAGCTTATCGTGTGCTAAACAAACGTACAGGTATAGTTGAAGAAAATATACATGTTGTTTTTGATGAATCCGAAAATGAAACTTTAAGTGATGGTTTTAAAGAGTTAAACCTTAATAAACATTTTGATGATTTAAGTGATGATGAACTGGATATTAAAAATGCTAATGCAGCTAAAAAGATTAACATGCAGGATACCATACAAAGTATTGAGGATGAAGGAAAACAGGTTGTTAACATTGAAGACTCACAGTCTGATCTTGAGAACCAACCTCAAGAACTTGAGATAGCTTTTGAACTTACTGCTTCAGAAACACCAATTAGAAATACCTCAAATGAAGTAAGTACAAGTTCTTTGAATGAAAACACACCATCCATATTACGTAGAAGAAATGGAAAGCAATATCAACATCCTCCAGAGAACATTATAAGTGATCCAAACAAAGGTACGCAAACTCGATCCTCTCTTAAAAATCTATGTGCATTTTCTGCTTTTGTTTCTTTAGTAGAACCTAAAGATGTTAAAGAAGCATTACAAGAACCAGAGTGGATCATTGCAATGCAAAATGAATTAAATGAATTCGAAAGGAACAAAGTTTGGGATCTAGTTGAAAGACCTCCAGATCGTACCATCATTGGAACAAGATGGGTCTTTCGTAATAAACTCAATGAGGATGGAGATATTGTAAGGAATAAAGCAAGACTGGTAGCTCAAGGATATAATCAAGAAGAAGGTATAGATTATGATGAAACTTTCGCACCAGTTGCAAGGTTAGAATCTATCCGTATTATACTTGCTTTTGCTTCATACATGAATATTAAACTATATCATATGGATGTCAAATGTGCATTCTTAAATGGATACTTGCAAGAGGAAGTATATGTTAAACAACCACCCGGCTTTGAAAATTCTGATCTACCTAATCATGTGTTCAAACTAAATAAAGTGTTATATGGCTTGGAACAAGCTCTCCAAGAGCTTGGTATGACAGATTTAGCTCACATCTACTTGAAAATGAATTTCAACGAGGTAAAATTGATAAAACACTTTTCATTAAAACTAAAGGAAAAGATATTTTAGTTGTTCAAGTATATGTTGATGATATATTGTTTGGAGCTACTAATGATTCTTTGTGCAAGGAATTTTCTGAGATTATGTGCAAAGAGTTTGAAATGAGCATGATGAGAGACTTAACATTCTTTCTTGGACTACAAATAAAGCAAAGGAAAGATGGCATATTTATTTGTCAAAGTAAATATATTAGAGATTTGTTAAAGAAGTATAATATGGATCAATGTAAAGAAATTAATACACCTATGAGTACAACACTAAGTCTAGACCAAGATATAAATGGTAAGAGTGTTGATCAAAAGACTTATAGAGGTATGATTGGTTCTTTATTGTATTTAACTGCTAGTCGTCCTGATATCATGTTTAGTGTTTGCTTATGTGCTCGTTTTCAAGCTAACCCAAAAGAATCTCACTTAACAGCAGTTAAGAGAATCTTTAGATATTTATATGGGACTAAAGACTTTGGTCTGTGGTACCCTAGTTGTGGAAATTTTAGTTTGATTGGTTTTTCAGATGCTGATTATGCTTGATACAAAGTTGATAGAAAAAGCACCTCAGGATCGTGTCAATTCTTAGGAAATTCATTGATCTCTTGGTATTCTAAAAAGCAAAATTCAGTTGCTTTATCTACAGCTGAAGCTGAATACATAGCTGCCGGTGCATGTTGCTCTCAAATTTTATGGATTGCTCAACAACTTAGAGACCTTGGAATTGATTTCAAAGGCATACCAATAAGATGTGATAATACAAGTGCAATTTGTATTACAAAGAATCCTGTGCAACATTCTCGTACTAAACACATTGAGGTACGTCACCATTTTATAAGGGATCATGTTGAAAAGGTAATATTTCTTTATCTTTTATATCTACTGAAAATCAATTAGCGGATATATTTACAAAACCTTTAAGTGCTGATCGTTTTGCTTATATACGTATGGAACTTGGCATGCTAAATGATGTTGCATGAATTAAGGGGGAGTAATGGCATATGAGTATAAGGATTGAGACGTTAACTACTTAAATACCAAGTATGTATTAAGGGGGAGCATTACATATTATTGTGATTATATATATGTTTATGCATGAATTTGAGAATTGAAAATTTGATTTCAATTTCTTACAAATTATTTGTTTTATAAAAATGAGATTTATGATTAAATACCTTTAATTAATAAAGGATATTTAATTATATTAAAACAAAAACAAAAATTGTTTGTTTAAAATTATTTTGGACGTGAATCATGCATTAAAATCTTGTTCATGATTTTGGTTAAAATCCAATTAATCTCAT
>NC_080053.1:23603504-23608504 GCF_026212465.1 Amaranthus tricolor
GAGATAGCTTTTGAACTTACTGCTTCAGAAACACCAATTAGAAATACCTCAAATGAAGTAAGTACAAGTTCTTTGAATGAAAACACACCATCCATATTACGTAGAAGAAATGGAAAGCAATATCAACATCCTCCAGAGAACATTATAAGTGATCCAAACAAAGGTACGCAAACTCGATCCTCTCTTAAAAATCTATGTGCATTTTCTGCTTTTGTTTCTTTAGTAGAACCTAAAGATGTTAAAGAAGCATTACAAGAACCAGAGTGGATCATTGCAATGCAAAATGAATTAAATGAATTCGAAAGGAACAAAGTTTGGGATCTAGTTGAAAGACCTCCAGATCGTACCATCATTGGAACAAGATGGGTCTTTCGTAATAAACTCAATGAGGATGGAGATATTGTAAGGAATAAAGCAAGACTGGTAGCTCAAGGATATAATCAAGAAGAAGGTATAGATTATGATGAAACTTTCGCACCAGTTGCAAGGTTAGAATCTATCCGTATTATACTTGCTTTTGCTTCATACATGAATATTAAACTATATCATATGGATGTCAAATGTGCATTCTTAAATGGATACTTGCAAGAGGAAGTATATGTTAAACAACCACCCGGCTTTGAAAATTCTGATCTACCTAATCATGTGTTCAAACTAAATAAAGTGTTATATGGCTTGGAACAAGCTCTCCAAGAGCTTGGTATGACAGATTTAGCTCACATCTACTTGAAAATGAATTTCAACGAGGTAAAATTGATAAAACACTTTTCATTAAAACTAAAGGAAAAGATATTTTAGTTGTTCAAGTATATGTTGATGATATATTGTTTGGAGCTACTAATGATTCTTTGTGCAAGGAATTTTCTGAGATTATGTGCAAAGAGTTTGAAATGAGCATGATGAGAGACTTAACATTCTTTCTTGGACTACAAATAAAGCAAAGGAAAGATGGCATATTTATTTGTCAAAGTAAATATATTAGAGATTTGTTAAAGAAGTATAATATGGATCAATGTAAAGAAATTAATACACCTATGAGTACAACACTAAGTCTAGACCAAGATATAAATGGTAAGAGTGTTGATCAAAAGACTTATAGAGGTATGATTGGTTCTTTATTGTATTTAACTGCTAGTCGTCCTGATATCATGTTTAGTGTTTGCTTATGTGCTCGTTTTCAAGCTAACCCAAAAGAATCTCACTTAACAGCAGTTAAGAGAATCTTTAGATATTTATATGGGACTAAAGACTTTGGTCTGTGGTACCCTAGTTGTGGAAATTTTAGTTTGATTGGTTTTTCAGATGCTGATTATGCTTGATACAAAGTTGATAGAAAAAGCACCTCAGGATCGTGTCAATTCTTAGGAAATTCATTGATCTCTTGGTATTCTAAAAAGCAAAATTCAGTTGCTTTATCTACAGCTGAAGCTGAATACATAGCTGCCGGTGCATGTTGCTCTCAAATTTTATGGATTGCTCAACAACTTAGAGACCTTGGAATTGATTTCAAAGGCATACCAATAAGATGTGATAATACAAGTGCAATTTGTATTACAAAGAATCCTGTGCAACATTCTCGTACTAAACACATTGAGGTACGTCACCATTTTATAAGGGATCATGTTGAAAAGGTAATATTTCTTTATCTTTTATATCTACTGAAAATCAATTAGCGGATATATTTACAAAACCTTTAAGTGCTGATCGTTTTGCTTATATACGTATGGAACTTGGCATGCTAAATGATGTTGCATGAATTAAGGGGGAGTAATGGCATATGAGTATAAGGATTGAGACGTTAACTACTTAAATACCAAGTATGTATTAAGGGGGAGCATTACATATTATTGTGATTATATATATGTTTATGCATGAATTTGAGAATTGAAAATTTGATTTCAATTTCTTACAAATTATTTGTTTTATAAAAATGAGATTTATGATTAAATACCTTTAATTAATAAAGGATATTTAATTATATTAAAACAAAAACAAAAATTGTTTGTTTAAAATTATTTTGGACGTGAATCATGCATTAAAATCTTGTTCATGATTTTGGTTAAAATCCAATTAATCTCATAATTGCATTTCCATTTGTTCACGGTTAAAAACCCAAAATCATATACTTGTTCACTTTGATGAACAAATCGGTCAATCTTCACACACCCTTTGCATTCCTTGTGTTGTCAAATCAATTTATTGAAAGTACAAATGCATTGTACTATACTCCTTTAAAAGAGAGTAAAACACTTTCCTTATTCATTTGCTCACAGAATCTCTTTCTGATTTCCTACTCAAACCGTCTTTTTCACTTTCCTTTTCAAGCTTTTCAAAATTTCTTCAATGGCACCTAAAAGAAGGCTAAGCAAATCCTCTTCAAAATCCGAAAAAGGAGAATCATCTAAATCAAAAATGGCTGAACCTATTACCCCAGTTATTCACTCACCATTGAACACTTTTGATGTTCCTAAACAATGGTTTGAAAATCATACTGCTTATGGGAGATGGATTGATATTTTTCGAAAAAGATCACTTTCTTTTGTTGATTTACTTGATTATAATTTCTTCTTGTTTGAAGATCTTGAAATTATTTCTTCTTTCATACAATCTACCCCTGGTATGTTATTAAGCCCTGGTTCTACTTCTTATCCAACTCTTGTAAAAGTTTTCTATTCAAACTTATCTTTTATTATGGTTGATGGAGAACAAGCTTTGAGAAGTTTTGTAAAAGGTCAAGAGATTATTATCTCGAAAACCCTAATGAATGACATTTTCAAATTTTCTCATGAAGCTGATGATCAAACCCCTAATATTTTAGCGTTACAAAATGCTAGGGATATGTTCATTCTTGAATCCTATTCTGTTTTCTCTTCTACTAAACAATTAACTCACAATGCTTTGAATCTAAATGGAAAATTGTTACACTACATTCTTGTAAGAACTGTTTTCTCTCGCAACACCTCCTGTGAACTAGTTACTGATGCTCATCTCATACTGAAGTGGAAAATATCTTCTCTAAAAAATGTTGATTTTTCTTCTATTATCTTCTCAACAATGCGGTTTTGTTGCTCACATTCTCGCAATTGTTCTCTTCCTTATTCCAATCTTTTGACATTGATCTTTGATCATTTCAATCTGCTCTCTGAAATAGAGGAAGTGGATTGTTCTGGTCCTATTTTGTTGTCTAATGAAATCCTCCCACCTCTTGGAATTTTTAAAGTGCATGACAAATATGAGTTATACTCAAATTTGTCTTCAACTGATAAAGAGGATCTTCAAAAGATCCATGGTAACGGCTTACACGTCTTGAACCTCACATCAAAGAACACACCACTCTTTCCCGACTACAGTCTCTAGACTTGGAGGTTGGTGAAATGAAATCTTCCCTACTGGCATTGCATGATAAAGTGTCCACTCTTACTTTTATGTTAGACACTTTTATGAAAGAAATGAAGGGAATGGTAGTAGAAGATGTGGTAGTGGAAGAAGAGGTTGTTGATGGTGATGCTGCTGTACCTAAAGAGGATGAGGGCATGGAGAAGGCAGAGGAAGATAAGGAAAAGGAAGCAGAGGAGAATAAGGGAGATGATGATCCAAAGGTTGCTGCTGAAGGTCAAACAGTTGATGCTGAAATAACTCCAATTCAAACTATTCCTCCAACATTTGATTCTGATCAAACTTCACCTGGAAAACCGGCTCCTTCCAAGAAAAGGAAGAGGAGGTCCAGGAAGTAATTTTTTAATTGTTATTGCATGATGAACAATCTTTTTATTTTCGACAAACAATGTTTTTTTTGTGTTGTTTTTAACAATCCCAACATTTTAGTTCTTCCTGTTTCTTTTTGATGAAAGTCAAAAAGGGGGAGAAATGTAATATTTTTTTTATGATGTTTATGATGCTTGATGCTTGCTTGATATTTGCTTGCTTATTTGTTTGTTTGCTCTGATTTATTTGTTGCTTATACTGATTTTGATGTTTTGATATATTATGCTCTGATATAATATATTGTTGAATAAATGTTTTGTTCTAATTTATTTATTCTTAACATTCATGCTTAAGGAAGATATGAAAATTTATATGAAAATTTTACAGAAAATTTTGTGGAGATATAGATATGAAAATTGATAATTGCTAATTGCTAATTATTAATCATGTTTTTGATGTTAAAGTTTTGATATGATGTTACATTACAATGATGATTATTATATTTGCATGTATTATGATTGGATATTTGTTTGCATAAATAATAATTGTGATGATATAAAGTATTAAAATTCACTGGATTATACTATATTGTTTCGTTTTGAAAATGTTTTTCAATATTTTTGAAAAATATTCTGATTGATGATAATGTCTTAAAATTATATTGTTGTTATATTGTTTTGTTTTGAAAACATGTTAAGAAATATTAAATATTTTTTTAATTTTTCAATTCATATTAACTTCGAAATATGATTTAAGAAAATATGGTTTTGACTTTCATCAAGGGGGAGATTGAAGACTCAACTCTCTTAAATAATGATAAGAGGAGATTGAAGACTTAATTCTCTTTAATGATGATAATTCAAAACACATATTGATTAAACAAATAAATTAAGTAATTACATTTAATTGTTTAAATAAATTAAAAATCATATTTGATATACATTTAATTAATATATGTTTAAGTTCGGAGTCAATATAATATGCTTAAAGAACTTAAGTTTATTTTAAAGTTGATTTTATAAGTTTTGAAATACGTTTCAAAGTCTTGAAGATAATTACGTTTATAATCAGGTTAGTTTCGTAATTATATTTGAAATATTTTAATAGGTCAAGGTTCATTAAAATTAACATTGGATATTATTTGAAATTAAGTTTTGAATATTTTACTACACGTTTTTTGATTAACGTTTAAATATTTTATATTTGAACTTGATTTTAATTATGTGGTTAAAATTAATTTGATAAAAAAATATAGTACAAGGTACACATGTTATATTATTAATGGTACACGGCTA
>NC_080053.1:23621154-23626154 GCF_026212465.1 Amaranthus tricolor
AATAAGGAAGAGAACAATTGCGAGAATGTGAGCAACAAAACCGCATTGTTGAGAAGATAATAGAAGAAAAATCAACATTTTTCAGAGAAGCAATCTTCCACATTAATATGAGATGAGCATCAGTAACCAATTCACAAGAAGTGTTGCGAGAGAAAACTGTTCTTACAAGAATGTAGTGTAACAATTTTCCATTTAAATTCAAAGCATTTTGAGTTAATTGTTTAGTAGAAGAGAAATCAGAATAGGATTCAAGAATGAACATATCCTTAGCATTTTGAGTTAATTGTTTAGTAGAAGAGAAATCAGAATAGGATTCAAGAATGAACATATCCTTAGCATTTTGTAAGGCCAAAATGTTAGGGGTTTGATCATCATCTTCATGAGAAAATTTGAAAATGTCATTCATTAGGGTTTTCGAGATGATAATCTCTTGACCTTTTACAAAACTTCTCAAAGCTTGTTCTCCATCAACCATAATAAAAGATAAGTTTGAATAGAAAACTTTTACAAGAGTTGGATAAATAGTAGAACCAGGACTTAATAACATACCAGGAGTAGATTGAATAAAAACAGAGATTATTTCAAAGTCTTCAAACAAGAAGAAATTATAATCAAGTAAATCAACAAAAGAAAGTGATCTTTGTCGAAAAATATCAACCCATCTCCCATAAGCAGTATGATTTTCAAACCATTGTTTAGGAACATCAAAAGTGTTCAATGGTGAGTGAACAACAGGGGTAATAGGTTCAGCCATTTGTGATTTAGATGATTCTTCTTTTTCAGATTTTGAAGAGGATTTGCTTAGTCTTCTTTTAGGTGCCATTGAAGCAGATTTTGAAAAGCTTGAAAGGGAAAGTGAAAAAGACGGTTTGAGTAGGAAATCAGAAAGAGATTCTGTGAGCAAATGAATGAGCAAAGCGTATTTACTCGCTATTTAAGAAGTATAGTACAATGCATTTGTACTTTCATTAAATTGATTTGACAACACAAGGAATGCAAAGGGTGTGTGGAGCTTGACCGATTTGTTCATCAAAGTGAACAAGTGTTTGATTTGGGTTTTCAACCGTGAATAAATGGAAATGCAATTATGAGATTAATTGAATTTTTAACCAAAATCATGAACATGTTTTTAATGCATTGATGATGTTCACAAACAATTTGAAACAAACAATTTTGTTTTAAAATAATTAAATATCCTTTATTAATTAAAGGTATTTAATTATAAATCCCATATTTATAAAACAAATAATTTTTAAGAAATTGAAATTAAATTTTCAATTCTCAAATTCATGCATAAACACATATATAATCACAATAATATGTAATGCTCCCCCTTAATACATACTTGGTATTTAAGTAATTAACGTCTCAATCCTTTTACTCATATGCCATTACTCCCCCTTAATTCATGCAACATCATTTAGCATGCCAAGTTCCATACGTATATAAGCAAAACGATCAGCACTTAAAGGTTTTGTAAATATATCCGCTAACTGATTTTCAGTAGATATAAAAGATAAAGAAATATTACCTTTTTCAACATGATCCCTTATAAAATGGTCACGTACCTCAATGTGTTTAGTACGAGAATGTTGCACAGGATTCTTTGTAATACAAATTGCACTTGTATTATCACATCTTATTGGTATGCCTTTGAAATCAATTCCAAGGTCTCTAAGTTGTTGAGCAATCCATAAAATTTGAGAGCAACATGCACCGGCAGCTATGTATCCAGCTTCATCATTTATATCTTGGTCCAGACTTAGTGTTGTACTCATAAGCGTATTAACTTCTTTACATTGATCCATATTGTACTTCTTTAATAAATCTCTAACATATTTACTTTGACAAATAAATATGCCATCTTTCTTTTGCTTTATTTGTAGTCCAAGAAAGAATGTTAAGTCTCCCATCATGCTCATTTCAAACTCTTTGCACATAATCTCAGAAAATTCCTTGCACAAAGAATCATTAGTAGCTCCAAACAATATATCATCAACATATACTTGAACAACTAAAATATCTTTTCCTTTAGTTTTAATGAAAAGTGTTTTATCAATTTTACCTCGTTGAAATTCATTTTCAAGTAGATGTGAGCTAAATCTGTCATACCAAGCTCTTGGAGCTTGTTTCAAGCCATATAACGCTTTATTTAGTTTGAACACATGATTAGGTAGATCAGAATTTTCAAAGCCGGGTGGTTGTTTAACATATACTTCTTCTTGCAAGTATCCATTTAGAAATGCACATTTAACATCCATTTGATATAGTTTAATATTCATATATGAAGCAAAAGCAAGCATAATACGGATAGATACTAACCTTGCAACTGGTGCGAAAGTTTCATCATAATCTATACCTTCTTCTTGATTATAGCCTTGAGCTACCAGTCTTGCTTTATTCCTTACAATATCTCCATCCTCATTGAGTTTATTACTAAAGAACCATCTTGTTCCAATGATGGTACGATCTGGAGGTCTTTCAACTAGATCCCAAACTTTGTTCCTTTCGAATTCATTTAATTCATTTTGCATTGCAATGATCCACTCTGGTTCTTGTAATGCTTCTTTAACATCTTTAGGTTCTACTAGAGAAACAAAAGCAGAAAATGCACATAGATTTTTAAGAGAGGATCGAGTTTGCGTACCTTTGTTTGGATCACTTATAATGTTCTCTGGAGGATGTTGATATGACTTTCTAGTTCTTCTACGTAATATGGATGGTGTGTTTTCATTCAAAGAACTTATACTTTCTTCATTTGAAGTATTTCTAATTGGTGTTCCAAAAGAAGTATGTTCAGGAGCTATCTCAAGCTCTTGAGGTTGGGTCTCAAGATCAGACTGTGAGTCTTCAATGTTAACAACCTGTTTTTCTTCATCCTCAATACTTTGTATGGTATCCTGCATGTTAATCTTTTTAACTGCATTAGCATTTTTAATATCCAGTTCATCATCACTTAAATCATTAAAATGTTTATTAAGGTTTAACTCTTTAAAACCTTCACTTAAAGTTTCATTTTCGGATTCATCAAAAACAACATGTATACTTTCTTCAACTATACCTGTACGTTTGTTCAGCACTCGATAAGCTTTACTATTAAGTGAGTATCCAAGAAATATACCTTCATCACTTCTAGCATCAAATTTACCTAAATTGTCTTTACCATTATTATGAATAAAACATTTGCAACCAAACGATCTAAAGTATGCTATATTCGGTTTTCTTCCTTTGAATAACTCATAGGGAGTTTTCTTGAGTATAGGTCTAACAAGGCATCTATTTAAAACATAATTAGCTGTGTTAACAGCCTCAGCCCAATAGTATTTAGCTAATCCATTTTCAATAAGCATTGTCCTAGCCATTTCTTCTAAGGTTCGATTTTTCCTTTCAACTACACCGTTTTGTTGGGGTGTCCTAGGAGCTGAAAAGTTATGGGTTATACCATATTTTTCACAAAAGGAGTCAAAGCCTAGTTGATCAAACTCTCTCCCATGGTCACTTCTAATCGAGACTATTGAAAGGTTCAGTTGAGTTTGCATCTCTTTACAACGTCTTGAGAACGGTTTCAAGGCTTCACTTTTATCCTTCAAAAAATTAACCCACGTAAATCTAGAATAATCATCAACTATAACTAAGATGTAAGATTTACCTCTTATGCTCCGTACACGCATTGGTCCACATAAATCAATATGTAAGAGTTCACATGGTCTTGATGTACTTACCATTTTCTTCGGTTTGAATGAACTTCTTACTTGTTTACCTTTAATGCATGCGTCACAAATAGGACTTTGTTTATAGTCAAGAGCTGGAAGTCCCTTAACTAAATCTTTACTAACCAAATTTTGCATGGTGTGAGTATTGATGTGACCAAGACATCTATGCCATAATTTTGGATTATCTATAATAGCTTTCAAACACTTGAAATTCTGCACTGCAATTTCGTTAGTATGTAAAGCATAAACATTATCATTTCTAAGAGCAGTAATGAGAGTATCTCCGGTATTAGGATTTTTAACAACACATTTTTCTTTGTCAAATATTACTTCATTACCTTTATCACATAGTTGAGACACACTTAGTAAATTAAATTTTAGACCTTCAACTAAATAAACATTGTCAATAGTTTTAGATGGATTCTTACCAATTTTACCAACACCGAAAATTTTGCATTTACCTTTATCTCCTAAGGTGATTGAGCCATTGCATTTTTCTTTAATTTCAGAAAATAAAGAAATTTTACCACTCATATGCCTCGAGCTTCCACTATCAAGAATCCATTTTTGTTTATCCTACAAAACAAAAAAAATAACCTTTCTCAACCTTACTTGGCTATCCAAGTGACAAATTTGGAACCATATTCTGGATAGACCATGTTCGGTGGTCTTGTCCCTTTAGGAACCCATATTTGCTTTATCTGTCCACGTAATTCAAAAGGAAAGGAATTCTTGATAATATAATTTTCCTTACGTCTGTAAGGACATGCAAATCTTATATGTCCTTCTTTGCAACAAAATGTGCAAGTAGGAGTACGTTTATGTTTATATGCACCTTTCACAAATGTGGTTTTACTCTTATAGTTATGTGTAACATGATTATAACCAATACCACTTTTATCACTAGTTGGTTTTTGTCGTGTAAGCATTTTAGTGAATTTAGATTCAGACTCATTAAGCTTGTTTAATGCTTGTAGATTTTTCTCAGACTCATTTTTCAAGGTTTTGATCCTGGCTTCAAGATCATTGTTCTCATTCTTAAGATCGATAAGCTGTTTAGTCTGGCTGAGATTCTGTTCTTTCAAGACCTTGACAGTCTTTTCAAGATTTGTTTTTTCAGCCTTTAGCGAATCATTTTTATTTATGATTTCTTCACAACCTTCACCATAATGACGTATTCTATCTTCTAAAGTGTTTTTCTCATCTTTTAAAATTTTCTCAATTTGAAACATATTAAGGAGTGTTGTAACCAATTCATCTTTTGTGCATGTGTTAAGATATTCACGT
>NC_080053.1:23644135-23678709 GCF_026212465.1 Amaranthus tricolor
TTGGCACTTTTGCGCATAAAGTAGCTCAAACTTAGTTTGTTTTGCACGAAACTTGGCACATAACACTATTTGGTAAATATTATTGTGTTGAAATGGTTAGATGTGAAAATAATAGTCGTATACTAGAATTACGTGTTAAGTTGCGATTTTAAGAGTTTATAAGCGTGTTTGGCACTTTTGCGCACAAAGTAGCTCAAACTTGGTTTATTTTGCACGAAACGTGGAACACAACACCATTTGGTATATATTATTGTGTTGAAGTGGTTAGAATTGAAAATCATAGTCATATGCTAGAAATTACGTGCTAAGTTGCGATTTTAAGGGTTTTTATGCATTTTCGGCACTTTTGCGCATAATGTAGCTCAAACTTGGTTTGTTTTGCACGAAACATGGCACACAACACTTTTTGGTATATATAATATTGTGTTGAAGTGGTTAGAATTGAAAATGATAGTCATAAGCAAAAAAATTACGTGTTAATTTGCGATATTATAGGTTGTTAAGCGTTTTTGGCACTTTTGCGCATAAAGTAGCTCAAACTTTGTTTGTTTAGCACGAAACTTGGCACACAACACTATTTTGTATATATTATTTTTTTGAAGTGGTTAGAATTGAAAATCATTGTCATATGCTGGAAATTTCGTGTTAAGTTGCAATTTTAATGGTTTTTAAGCATTTTTCGTACTTTTGCGAATAATGTAGCTCAAACGTAGTTTGTTTTTCTCGAAACTTGGCACACAACACGTTTTGGTATATATTATTGTCTTGAAGTGGATAAAACATAAAATCATAGTCATTTGCTACATATTACGTGTTAAGTTGTGATTTTATGGGTTTTTTTTTAGCATTTTTGGCACTTTTGCGCATAAAGTATCTCAAACTTGGTTTGTTTTGCACGAAACTTGGCACACAACACTAATAGGTATATATTATTTTGGTGAAGTGCTTAGAATTAAAATCATAGTAATATGTTAGAAGTTACGTGTTAAGTTGTGATTTTATGGGGTTTTGGCAATTTTGTGCATAACGTAGCTCAAACTTGGTTTGTTTTGCATGAAACTTGGCACACAACTCTTTTTGGTATATATTATTTTGTTGAAGTGGTTAGAATTGAAAATCAAAGTCATACGCTTGAAATTACGTGTTAAGTTGCGATTTTAAGGGTTTTTAAGCATTTTTGGCACTTTTGCGCATAAAGTAGCTCAAACTTAGTTTGTTTTGCACGAAACTTGGCACATAACACTATTTGGTAAATATTATTGTGTTGAAATGGTTAGATGTGAAAATAATAGTCGTATACTAGAATTACGTGTTAAGTTGCGATTTTAAGAGTTTTTAAGCGTGTTTGGCACTTTTGCGCACAAAGTAGCTCAAACTTGGTTTATTTTGCACGAAACGTGGAACACAACACTATTTGGTATATATTATTGTGTTGAAGTGGTTAGAATTGAAAATCATAGTCATATGTTAGAAATTACGTGCTAAGTTGCGATTTTAAGGGTTTTTATGCATTTTCGGCACTTTTGCGCATAATGTAGCTCAAACTTGGTTTGTTTTGCACGAAACATGGCACACAACACTTTTTGGTATATATAATATTGTGTTGAAGTGGTTAGAATTGAAAATGATAGTCATAAGCAAAAAATTACGTGTTAATTTGCGATATTATAGGTTGTTAAGCGTTTTTGGCACTTTTGCGCATAAAGTAGCTCAAACTTTGTTTGTTTAGCACGAAACTTGGCACACAAACACTATTTTGTATATATTATTTTTTTGAAGTGGTTAGAATTGAAAATCATTGTCATATGCTGGAAATTTCGTGTTAAGTTGCAATTTTAATGGTTTTTAAGCATTTTTCGTACTTTTGCGAATAATGTAGCTCAAACGTAGTTTGTTTTTCTCGAAACTTGGCACACAACACGTTTTGGTATATATTATTGTCTTGAAGTGGATAAAAACATAAAATCATAGTCATTTGCTACATATTACGTGTTAAGTTGTGATTTTATGGGTTTTTTTTTAGCATTTTTGGCACTTTTGCGCATAAAGTATCTCAAACTTGGTTTGTTTTGCACGAAACTTGGCACACAACACTAATAGGTATATATTATTTTGGTGAAGTGCTTAGAATTAAAATCATAGTAATATGTTAGAAGTTACGTGTTAAGTTGTGATTTTATGGGGTTTTGGCAATTTTGTGCATAACGTAGCTCAAACTTGGTTTGTTTTGCATGAAACTTGGCACACAACTCTTTTTGGTATATATTATTTTGTTGAAGTGGTTAGAATTGAAAATCAAAGTCATACGCTTTGAAATTACGTGTTAAGTTGCGATTTTAAGGGTTTTTTAAGCATTTTTGGCACTTTTGCGCATAAAGTAGCTCAAACTTAGTTTGTTTTGCACGAAACTTGGCACATAACACTATTTGGTAAATATTATTGTGTTGAAATGGTTAGATGTGAAAATAATAGTCGTATACTAGAATTACGTGTTAAGTTGCGATTTTAAGAGTTTTTAAGCGTGTTTGGCACTTTTGCGCACAAAGTAGCTCAAACTTGGTTTATTTTGCACGAAACGTGGAACACAACACTATTTGGTATATATTATTGTGTTGAAGTGGTTAGAATTGAAAATCATAGTCATATGCTAGAAATTACGTGCTAAGTTGCGATTTTAAGGGTTTTTATGCATTTTCGGCACTTTTGCGCATAATGTAGCTCAAACTTGGTTTGTTTTGCACGAAACATGGCACACAACACTTTTTGGTATATATAATATTGTGTTGAAGTGGTTAGAATTGAAAATGATAGTCATAAGCAAAAAATTACGTGTTAATTTGCGATATTATAGGTTGTTAAGCGTTTTTTGGCACTTTTGCGCATAAAGTAGCTCAAACTTTGTTTGTTTAGCACGAAACTTGGCACACAACACTATTTTGTATATATTATTTTTTTGAAGTGGTTAGAATTGAAAATCATTGTCATATGCTGGAAATTTCGTGTTAAGTTGCAATTTTAATGGTTTTTTAAGCATTTTTGGTACTTTTGCGAATAATGTAGCTCAAACGTAGTTTGTTTTTCTCGAAACTTGGCACACAACACGTTTTGGTATATATTATTTTCTTGAAGTGGATAAAACATAAAATCATAGTCATTTGATACATATTACGTGTTAAGTTGTGATTTTATGGGTTTTTTTTAGCATTTTTGGCACTTTTGCGCATAAAGTATCTCAAACCTTGGTTTGTTTTGCACGAAACTTGGCACACAACACTAATAGGTATATATTATTTTGGTGAAGTGCTTAGAATTAAAATCATAGTAATATGTTAGAAGTTACGTGTTAAGTTGTGATTTTATGGGGTTTTGGCAATTTTGTGCATAACGTAGCTCAAACTTGGTTTGTTTTGCATGAAACATGGCACACAACTCTTTTTGGTATATATTATTTTGTTGAAGTGGTTAGAATTGAAAATCAAAGTCATACGCTTGAAATTACGTGTTAAGTTGCGATTTTAAGGGTTTTTAAGCATTTTTGGCACTTTTGCGCATAAAGTAGCTCAAACTTAGTTTGTTTTGCACGAAACTTGGCACATAACACTATTTGGTAAATATTATTGTGTTGAAATGGTTAGATGTGAAAATAATAGTCGTATACTAGAATTACGTGTTAAGTTGCGATTTTAAGAGTTTTTAAAGCGTGTTTGGCACTTTTGCGCACAAAGTAGCTCAAACTTGGTTTATTTTGCACGAAACGTGGAACACAACACTATTTGGTATATATTATTGTGTTGAAGTGGTTAGAATTGAAAATCATAGTCATATGCTAGAAATTACGTGCTAAGTTGCAATTTTAAGGGTTTTTATGCATTTTCGGCACTTTTGCGCATAATGTAGCTCAAACTTGGTTTGTTTTGCACGATACATGGCACACAACACTTTTTGGTATATATAATATTGTGTTGAAGTGGTTAGAATTGAAAATGATAGTCATAAGCAAAAAATTACGTGTTAATTTGCGATATTATAGGTTGTTAAGCGTTTTTGGCACTTTTGCGCATAAAGTAGCTCAAACTTTGTTTGTTTAGCACGAAACATGGCACACAACACTATTTTGTATATATTATTTTTTTGAAGTGGTTAGAATTGAAAATCATTGTCATATGCTGGAAATTTCGTGTTAAGTTGCAATTTTAATGGTTTTTAAGCATTTTTGGTACTTTTGCGAATAATGTAGCTCAAACGTAGTTTGTTTTTCTCGAAACTTGGCACACAACACGTTTTGGTATATATTATTGTCTTGAAGTGGATAAAACATAAAATCATAGTCATTTGCTACACATTACGTGTTAAGTTGTGATTTTATGGGTTTTTTTTAGCATTTTTGGCACTTTTGCGCATAAAGTATCTCAAACTTGGTTTGTTTTGCACGAAACTTGGCACACAACACTATTAGGTATATATTATTTTGGTGAAGTGCTTAGAATTAAAATCATAGTAATATGTTAGAAGTTACGTGTTAAGTTGTGATTTTATGGGGTTTTGGCAATTTTGTGCATAACGTAGCTCAAACTTGGTTTGTTTTGCATGAAACTTGGCACACAACTCTTTTTGGTATATATTATTTTGTTGAAGTGGTTAGAATTGAAAATCAAAGTCATACGCTTGAAATTACGTGTTAAGTTGCGATTTTAAGGGTTTTTAAGCATTTTTGGCACTTTTGCGCATAAAGTAGCTCAAACTTAGTTTGTTTTGCACGAAACTTGGCACATAACACTATTTGGTAAATATTATTGTGTTGAAATGGTTAGATGTGAAAATAATAGTCGTATACTAGAATTACGTGTTAAGTTGCGATTTTAAGAGTTTTTAAGCGTGTTTGGCACTTTTGCGCACAAAGTAGCTCAAACTTGGTTTATTTTGCACGAAACGTGGAACACAACACTATTTGTTATATATTATTGTGTTGAAGTGGTTAGAATTGAAAATCATAGTCATATGCTAGAAATTACGTGCTAAGTTGCAATTTTAAGGGTTTTTATGCATTTTCGGCACTTTTGCGCATAATGTAGCTCAAACTTGGTTTGTTTTGCACGAAACATGGCACACAACACTTTTTGGTATATATAATATTGTGTTGAAGTGGTTAGAATTGAAAATGATAGTCATAAGCAAAAAATTACGTGTTAATTTGCGATATTATAGGTTGTTAAGCGTTTTTGGCACTTTTGCGCATAAAGTAGCTCAAACTTTGTTTGTTTAGCACGAAACATCGCACACAACACTATTTTGTATATATTATTTTTTTGAAGTGGTTAGAATTGAAAATCATTGTCATATGCTGGAAATTTCGTGTTAAGTTGCAATTTTAATGGTTTTTAAGCATTTTTGGTACTTTTGCGAATAATGTAGCTCAAACGTAGTTTGTTTTTCTCGAAACTTGGCACACAACACGTTTTGGTATATATTATTGTCTTGAAGTGGATAAAACATAAAATCATAGTCATTTGCTACATATTACGTGTTAAGTTGTGATTTTATGGGTTTTTTTTAGCATTTTTGGCACTTTTGCGCATAAAGTATCTCAAACTTGGTTTGTTTTGCACGAAACTTGGCACACAACACTATTAGGTATATATTATTTTGGGTGAAGTGCTTAGAATTAAAATCATAGTAATATGTTAGAAGTTACGTGTTAAGTTGTGATTTTATGGGGTTTTGGCAATTTTGTGCATAACGTAGCTCAAACTTGGTTTGTTTTGCATGAAACTTGGCACCACAACTCTTTTTGGTATATATTATTTTGTTGAAGTGGTTAGAATTGAAAATCAAAGTCATACGCTTGAAATTACGTGTTAAGTTGCGATTTTAAGGGTTTTTAAGCATTTTTGGCACTTTTGCGCATAAAGTAGCTCAAACTTAGTTTGTTTTGCACGAAACATGGCACATAACACTATTTGGTAAATATTATTGTGTTGAAATGGTTAGATGTGAAAATAATAGTCGTATACTAGAATTACGTGTTAAGTTGCGATTTTAAGAGTTTTTAAGCGTGTTTGGCACTTTTGCGCACAAAGTAGCTCAAACTTGGTTTATTTTGCACGAAACGTGGAACACAACACTATTTGGTATATATTATTGTGTTGAAGTGTTTAGAATTGAAAATCATAGTCATATGCTAGAAATTACGTGCTAAGTTGCGATTTTAAGGGTTTTTATGCATTTTCGGCACTTTTGCGCATAATGTAGCTCAAACTTGGTTTGTTTTGCACGAAACATGGCACACAACACTTTTTGGTATATATAATATTGTGTTGAAGTGGTTAGAATTGAAAATGATAGTCATAAGCAAAAAATTACGTGTTAATTTGCGATATTATAGGTTGTTAAGCGTTTTTGGCACTTTTGCGCATAAAGTAGCTCAAACTTTGTTTGTTTAGCACGAAACATGGCACACAACAACTATTTTGTATATATTATTTTTTTGAAGTGGTTAGAATTGAAAATCATTGTCATATGCTGGAAATTTCGTGTTAAGTTGCAATTTTAATGGTTTTTAAGCATTTTTGGTACTTTTGCGAATAATGTAGCTCAAACGTAGTTTGTTTTTCTCGAAACTTGGCACACAACACGTTTTGGTATATATTATTGTCTTGAAGTGGATAAAACATAAAATGATAGTCATTTGCTACATATTACGTGTTAAGTTGTGATTTTATGGGGTTTTTTTTAGCATTTTTGGCACTTTTGCGCATAAAGTATCTCAAACTTGGTTTGTTTTGCACGAAACTTGGCACACAACACTATTAGGTATATATTATTTTGGTGAAGTGCTTAGAATTAAAATCATAGTAATATGTTAGAAGTTACGTGTTAAGTTGTGATTTTATGGGGTTTTGGCAATTTTGTGCATAACGTAGCTCAAACTTGGTTTGTTTTGCATGAAACTTGGCACACAACTCTTTTTGGTATATATTATTTTGTTGAAGTGGTTAGAATTGAAAATCAAAGTCATACGCTTGAAATTACGTGTTAAGTTGCGATTTTAAGGGTTTTTAAGCATTTTTGGCACTTTTGCGCATAAAGTAGCTCAAACTTAGTTTGTTTTGCACGAAACATGGCACATAACACTATTTGGTAAATATTATTGTGTTGAAATGGTTAGATGTGAAAATAATAGTCGTATACTAGAATTACGTGTTAAGTTGCGATTTTAAGAGTTTTTAAGCGTGTTTGGCACTTTTGCGCACAAAGTAGCTCAAACTTGGTTTATTTTGCACGAAACGTGGAACACAACACTATTTGGTATATATTATTGTGTTGAAGTGTTTAGAATTGAAAATCATAGTCATATGCTAGAAATTACGTGCTAAGTTGCGATTTTAAGGGTTTTTATGCATTTTCGGCACTTTTGCGCATAATGTAGCTCAAACTTGGTTTGTTTTGCACGAAACATGGCACACAACACTTTTTGGTATATATAATATTGTGTTGAAGTGGTTAGAATTGAAAATGATAGTCATAAGCAAAAAATTACGTGTTAATTTGCGATATTATAGGTTGTTAAGCGTTTTTGGCACTTTTGCGCATAAAGTAGCTCAAACTTTGTTTGTTTAGCACGAAACATGGCACACAACACTATTTTGTATATATTATTTTTTTGAAGTGGTTAGAATTGAAAATCATTGTCATATGCTGGAAATTTCGTGTTAAGTTGCAATTTTAATGGTTTTTAAGCATTTTTGGTACTTTTGCGAATAATGTAGCTCAAACGTAGTTTGTTTTTCTCGAAACTTGGCACACAACACGTTTTGGTATATATTATTGTCTTGAAGTGGATAAAACATAAAATGATAGTCATTTGCTACATATTACGTGTTAAGTTGTGATTTTATGGGTTTTTTTTAGCATTTTTGGCACTTTTGCGCATAAAGTATCTCAAACTTGGTTTGTTTTGCACGAAACTTGGCACACAACACTATTAGGTATATATTATTTTGGTGAAGTGCTTAGAATTAAAATCATAGTAATATGTTAGAAGTTACGTGTTAAGTTGTGATTTTATGGGGTTTTGGCAATTTTGTGCATAACGTAGCTCAAACTTGGTTTGTTTTGCATGAAACTTGGCACACAACTCTTTTTGGTATATATTATTTTGTTGAAGTGGTTAGAATTGAAAATCAAAGTCATACGCTTGAAATTACGTGTTAAGTTGCGATTTTAAGGGTTTTTAAGCATTTTTGGCACTTTTGCGCATAAAGTAGCTCAAACTTAGTTTGTTTTGCACGAAACATGGCACATAACACTATTTGGTAAATATTATTGTGTTGAAATGGTTAGATGTGAAAATAATAGTCGTATACTAGAATTACGTGTTAAGTTGCGATTTTAAGAGTTTTTAAGCGTGTTTGGCACTTTTGCGCACAAAGTAGCTCAAACTTGGTTTATTTTGCACGAAACGTGGAACACAACACTATTTGGTATATATTATTGTGTTGAAGTGTTTAGAATTGAAAATCATAGTCATATGCTAGAAATTACGTGCTAAGTTGCGATTTTAAGGGTTTTTATGCATTTTCGGCACTTTTGCGCATAATGTAGCTCAAACTTGGTTTGTTTTGCACGAAACATGGCACACAACACTTTTTGGTATATATAATATTGTGTTGAAGTGGTTAGAATTGAAAATGATAGTCATAAGCAAAAAATTACGTGTTAATTTGCGATATTATAGGTTGTTAAGCGTTTTTGGCACTTTTGCGCATAAAGTAGCTCAAACTTTGTTTGTTTAGCACGAAACTTGGCACACAACACTATTTTGTATATATTATTTTTTTGAAGTGGTTAGAATTGAAAATCATTGTCATATGCTGGAAATTTCGTGTTAAGTTGCAATTTTAATGGTTTTTAAGCATTTTTGGTACTTTTGCGAATAATGTAGCTCAAACGTAGTTTGTTTTTCTCGAAACTTGGCACACAACACGTTTTGGTATATATTATTTTCTTGAAGTGGATAAAACATAAAATCATAGTCATTTGATACATATTACGTGTTAAGTTGTGATTTTATGGGTTTTTTTTAGCATTTTTGGCACTTTTGCGCATAAAGTATCTCAAACTTGGTTTGTTTTGCACGAAACTTGGCACACAACACTAATAGGTATATATTATTTTGGTGAAGTGCTTAGAATTAAAATCATAGTAATATGTTAGAAGTTACGTGTTAAGTTGTGATTTTATGGGGTTTTGGCAATTTTGTGCATAACGTAGCTCAAACTTGGTTTGTTTTGCATGAAACTTGGCACACAACTCTTTTTGGTATATATTATTTTGTTGAAGTGGTTAGAATTGAAAATCAAAGTCATACGCTTGAAATTACGTGTTAAGTTGCGATTTTAAGGGTTTTTAAGCATTTTTGGCACTTTTGCACATAAAGTAGCTCAAACTTAGTTTGTTTTGCACGAAACATGGCACATAACACTATTTGGTAAATATTATTGTGTTGAAATGGTTAGATGTGAAAATAATAGTCGTATACTAGAATTACGTGTTAAGTTGCGATTTTAAGAGTTTTTAAGCGTGTTTGGCACTTTTGCGCACAAAGTAGCTCAAACTTGGTTTATTTTGCACGAAACGTGGAACACAACACTATTTGGTATATATTATTGTGTTGAAGTGTTTAGAATTGAAAATCATAGTCATATGCTAGAAATTACGTGCTAAGTTGCGATTTTAAGGGTTTTTATGCATTTTCGGCACTTTTGCGCATAATGTAGCTCAAACTTGGTTTGTTTTGCACGAAACATGGCACACAACACTTTTTGGTATATATAATATTGTGTTGAAGTGGTTAGAATTGAAAACGATAGTCATAAGCAAAAAATTACGTGTTAATTTGCGATATTATAGGTTGTTAAGCGTTTTTGGCACTTTTGCGCATAAAGTAGCTCAAACTTTGTTTGTTTAGCACGAAACTTGGCACACAACACTATTTTGTATATATTATTTTTTTGAAGTGGTTAGAATTGAAAATCATTGTCATATGCTGGAAATTTCGTGTTAAGTTGCAATTTTAATGGTTTTTAAGCATTTTTGGTACTTTTGCGAATAATGTAGCTCAAACGTAGTTTGTTTTTCTCGAAACTTGGCACACAACACGTTTTGGTATATATTATTTTCTTGAAGTGGATAAAACATAAAATCATAGTCATTTGATACATATTACGTGTTAAGTTGTGATTTTATGGGTTTTTTTTAGCATTTTTGGCACTTTTGCGCATAAAGTATCTCAAACTTGGTTTGTTTTGCACGAAACTTGGCACACAACACTAATAGGTATATATTATTTTGGTGAAGTGCTTAGAATTAAAATCATAGTAATATGTTAGAAGTTACGTGTTAAGTTGTGATTTTATGGGGTTTTGGCAATTTTGTGCATAACGTAGCTCAAACTTGGTTTGTTTTGCATGAAACTTGGCACACAACTCTTTTTGGTATATATTATTTTGTTGAAGTGGTTAGAATTGAAAATCAAAGTCATACGCTTGAAATTACGTGTTAAGTTGCGATTTTAAGGGTTTTTAAGCATTTTTGGCACTTTTGCGCATAAAGTAGCTCAAACTTAGTTTGTTTTGCACGAAACATGGCACATAACACTATTTGGTAAATATTATTGTGTTGAAATGGTTAGATGTGAAAATAATAGTCGTATACTAGAATTACGTGTTAAGTTGCGATTTTAAGAGTTTTTAAGCGTGTTTGGCACTTTTGCGCACAAAGTAGCTCAAACTTGGTTTATTTTGCACGAAACGTGGAACACAACACTATTTGGTATATATTATTGTGTTGAAGTGTTTAGAATTGAAAATCATAGTCATATGCTAGAAATTACGTGCTAAGTTGCGATTTTAAGGGTTTTTATGCATTTTCGGCACTTTTGCGCATAATGTAGCTCAAACTTGGTTTGTTTTGCACGAAACATGGCACACAACACTTTTTGGTATATATAATATTGTGTTGAAGTGGTTAGAATTGAAAACGATAGTCATAAGCAAAAAATTACGTGTTAATTTGCGATATTATAGGTTGTTAAGCGTTTTTGGCACTTTTGCGCATAAAGTAGCTCAAACTTTGTTTGTTTAGCACGAAACTTGGCACACAACACTATTTTGTATATATTATTTTTTTGAAGTGGTTAGAATTGAAAATCATTGTCATATGCTGGAAATTTCGTGTTAAGTTGCAATTTTAATGGTTTTTAAGCATTTTTGGTACTTTTGCGAATAATGTAGCTCAAACGTAGTTTGTTTTTTCTCGAAACTTGGCACACAACACGTTTTGGTATATATTATTGTCTTGAAGTGGATAAAACATAAAATCATAGTCATTTGCTACATATTACGTGTTAAGTTGTGATTTTATGGGTTTTTTTAGCATTTTTGGCACTTTTGCGCATAAAGTATCTCAAACTTGGTTTGTTTTGCACGAAACTTGGCACACAATACTATTAGGTATATATTATTTTGGTGAAGTGCTTAGAATTAAAATCATAGTAATATGTTAGAAGTTACGTGTTAAGTTGTGATTTTATGGGGTTTTGGCAATTTTGTGCATAACGTAGCTCAAACTTGGTTTGTTTTGCATGAAACTTGGCACACAACTCTTTTTGCTATATATTATTTTGTTGAAGTGGTTAGAATTGAAAATCAAAGTCATACGCTTGAAATTACGTGTTAAGTTGCGATATTTTAAGGGTTTTTAAGCATTTTTGGCACTTTTGCGCATAAAGTAGCTCAAACTTAGTTTGTTTTGCACGAAACTTGGCACATAACACTATTTGGTAAATATTATTGTGTTGAAATGGTTAGATGTGAAAATAATAGTCGTATACTAGAATTACGTGTTAAGTTGCGATTTTAAGAGTTTTTAAGCGTGTTTGGCACTTTTGCGCACAAAGTAGCTCAAACTTGGTTTATTTTGCACGAAACGTGGAACACAACACTATTTGGTATATATTATTGTGTTGAAGTGTTTAGAATTGAAAATCATAGTCATATGCTAGAAATTACGTGCTAAGTTGCGATTTTAAGGGTTTTTATGCATTTTCGGCACTTTTGCGCATAATGTAGCTCAAACTTGGTTTGTTTTGCACGAAACATGGCACACAACACTTTTTGGTATATATAATATTGTGTTGAAGTGGTTAGAATTGAAAACGATAGTCATAAGCAAAAAATTACGTGTTAATTTGCGATATTATAGGTTGTTAAGCGTTTTTGGCACTTTTGCGCATAAAGTAGCTCAAACTTTGTTTGTTTAGCACGAAACTTGGCACACAACACTATTTTGTATATATTATTTTTTTGAAGTGGTTAGAATTGAAAATAATTGTCATATGCTGGAAATTTCGTGTTAAGTTGCAATTTTAATGGTTTTTAAGCATTTTTGGTACTTTTGCGAATAATGTAGCTCAAACGTAGTTTGTTTTTCTCGAAACTTGGCACACAACACGTTTTGGTATATATTATTGTCTTGAAGTGGATAAAACATAAAATCATAGTCATTTGCTACATATTACGTGTTAAGTTGTGATTTTATGGGTTTTTTTAGCATTTTTGGCACTTTTGCGCATAAAGTATCTCAAACTTGGTTTGTTTTGCACGAAACTTGGCACACAACACTATTAGGTATATATTATTTTGGTGAAGTGCTTAGAATTAAAATCATAGTAATATGTTAGAAGTTACGTGTTAAGTTGTGATTTTATGGGGTTTTGGCAATTTTGTGCATAACGTAGCTCAAACTTGGTTTGTTTTGCATGAAACTTGGCACACAACTCTTTTTGGTATATATTATTTTGTTGAAGTGGTTAGAATTGAAAATCAAAGTCATACGCTTGAAATTACGTGTTAAGTTGCGATATTTTAAGGGTTTTTAAGCATTTTTGGCACTTTTGCGCATAAAGTAGCTCAAACTTAGTTTGTTTTGCACGAAACTTGGCACATAACACTATTTGGTAAATATTATTGTGTTGAAATGTTTAGATGTGAAAATAATAGTCGTATACTAGAATTACGTGTTAAGTTGCGATTTTAAGAGTTTTTAAGCGTGTTTGGCACTTTTGCGCACAAAGTAGCTCAAACTTGGTTTATTTTGCACGAAACGTGGAACACAACACTATTTGGTATATATTATTGTGTTGAAGTGGTTAGAATTGAAAATCATAGTCATATGCTAGAAATTACGTGCTAAGTTGCGATTTTAAGGGTTTTTATGCATTTTCGGCACTTTTGCGCATAATGTAGCTCAAACTTGGTTTGTTTTGCACGAAACATGGCACACAACACTTTTTGGTATATATAATATTGTGTTGAAGTGGTTAGAATTTAAAATGATAGTCATAAGCAAAAAATTACGTGTTAATTTGCGATATTATAGGTTGTTAAGCGTTTTTGGCACTTTTGCGCAAAAAGTAGCTCAAACTTTGTTTGTTTAGCACGAAACTTGGCACACAACACTATTTTGTATATATTATTTTTTTGAAGTGGTTAGAATTGAAAATCATTGTCATATGCTGGAAATTTCGTGTTAAGTTGCAATTTTAATGGTTTTTAAGCATTTTTGGTACTTTTGCGAATAATGTAGCTCAAACGTAGTTTGTTTTTCTCGAAACTTGGCACACAACACGTTTTGGTATATATTATTGTCTTGAAGTGGATAAAACATAAAATCATAGTCATTTGCTACATATTACGTGTTAAGTTGTGATTTTATGGGTTTTTTTTAGTATTTTTGGCACTTTTGCGCATAAAGTATCTCAAACTTGGTTTGTTTTGCACGAAACTTGGCACACAACACTATTAGGTCTATATTATTTTGGTGAAGTGCTTAGAATTAAAATCATAGTAATATGTTAGAAGTTACGTGTTAAGTTGTGATTTTATGGGGTTTTGGCAATTTTGTGCATAACGTAGCTCAAACTTGGTTTGTTTTGCATGAAACTTGGCACACAACTCTTTTTGGTATATATTATTTTTTTGAAGTGGTTAGAATTGAAAATCAAAGTCATACGCTTGAAATTACGTGTTAAGTTGCGATTTTAAGGGTTTTTAAGCATTTTTGGCACTTTTGCGCATAAAGTAGCTCAAACTTAGTTTGTTTTGCACGAAACTTGGCACATAACACTATTTGGTAAATATTATTGTGTTGAAATGGTTAGATGTGAAAATAATAGTCGAATACTAGAATTACGTGTTAAGTTGCGATTTTAAGAGTTTTTAAGCGTGTTTGGCACTTTTGCGCACAAAGTAGCTCAAACTTGGTTTATTTTGCACGAAACGTGGAACACAACACTATTTGGTATATATTATTGTGTTGAAGTGGTTAGAATTGAAAATCATAGTCATATGCTAGAAATTACGTGCTAAGTTGCGATTTTAAGGGTTTTTATGCATTTTCGGCACTTTTGCGCATAATGTAGCTCAAACTTGGTTTGTTTTGCACGAAACATGGCACACAACACTTTTTGGTATATATAATATTGTGTTGAAGTGGTTAGAATTGAAAATGATAGTCATAAGCAAAAAATTACGTGTTAATTTGCGATATTATAGGTTGTTAAGCGTTTTTGGCACTTTTGCGCATAAAGTAGCTCAAACTTTGTTTGTTTAGCACGAAACTTGGCACACAACACTATTTTGTATATATTATTTTTTTGAAGTGGTTAGAATTGAAAATCATTGTCATATGCTGGAAATTTCGTGTTAAGTTGCAATTTTAATGGTTTTTAAGCATTTTTGGTACTTTTGCGAATAATGTAGCTCAAACGTAGTTTGTTTTTCTCGAAACATGGCACACAACACGTTTTGGTATATATTATTGTCTTGATGTGGATAAAACATAAAATCATAGTCATTTGCTACACATTACGTGTTAAGTTGTGATTTTATGGGTTTTTTTTAGCTTTTTTGGCACTTTTGCGCATAAAGTATCTCAAACTTGGTTTGTTTTGCACGAAACTTGGCACACAACACTATTAGGTCTATATTATTTTGGTGAAGTGCTTAGAATTAAAATCATAGTAATATGTTAGAAGTTACGTGTTAAGTTGTGATTTTATGGGGTTTTGGCAATTTTGTGCATAACGTAGCTCAAACTTGGTTTGTTTTGCATGAAACTTGGCACACAACTCTTTTTGGTATATATTATTTTTTTGAAGTGGTTAGAATTGAAAATCAAAGTCATACGCTTGAAATTACGTGTTAAGTTGCGATTTTAAGGGTTTTTAAGCATTTTTGGCACTTTTGCGCATAAAGTAGCTCAAACTTAGTTTGTTTTGCACGAAACTTGGCACATAACACTATTTGGTAAATATTATTGTGTTGAAATGGTTAGATGTGAAAATAATAGTCGTATACTAGAATTACGTGTTAAGTTGCGATTTTAAGAGTTTTTAAGCGTGTTTGGCACTTTTGCGCACAAAGTAGCTCAAACTTGGTTTATTTTGCACGAAACGTGGAACACAACACTATTTGGTATATATTATTGTGTTGAAGTGGTTAGAATTGAAAATCATAGTCATATGCTAGAAATTACGTGCTAAGTTGCAATTTTAAGGGTTTTTATGCATTTTCGGCACTTTTGCGCATAATGTAGCTCAAACTTGGTTTGTTTTGCATGAAACATGGCACACAACACTTTTTGGTATATATAATATTGTGTTGAAGTGGTTAGAATTGAAAATGATAGTCATAAGCAAAAAATTACGTGTTAATTTGCGATATTATAGGTTGTTAAGCGTTTTTGGCACTTTTGCGCATAAAGTAGCTCAAACTTTGTTTGTTTAGCACGAAACTTGGCACACAACACTATTTTGTATATATTATTTTTTTGAAGTGGTTAGAATTGAAAATCATTGTCATATGCTGGAAATTTCGTGTTAAGTTGCAATTTTAATGGTTTTTAAGCATTTTTGGTACTTTTGCGAATAATGTAGCTGAAATGTAGTTTGTTTTTCTCGAAACTTGGCACACAACACGTTTTGGTATATATTATTGTCTTGAAGTTGATAAAACATAAAATCATAGTCATTTGCTACATATTACGTGTTAAGTTGTGATTTTATGGGTTTTTTTAGCATTTTTGGCACTTTTGCGCATAAAGTATCTTAAACTTGGTTTGTTTTGCACGAAACTTGGCACACAACACTATTAGGTATATATTATTTTGGTGAAGTGCTTAGAATTAAAATCATAGTAATATGTTAGAAGTTACGTTTTAAGTTGTGATTTTATGGGGTTTTGGCAATTTTGTGCATAACGTAGCTCAAACTTGGTTTGTTTTGCATGAAACTTGGCACACAACTCTTTTTGGTATATATTATTTTGTTGAAGTGGTTAGAATTGAAAATCAAAGTCATACGCTTGAAATTACGTGTTAAGTTGCGATTTTAAGGGTTTTTAAGCATTTTTGGCACTTTTGCGCATAAAGTAGCTCAAACTTAGTTTGTTTTGCACGAAACTTGGCACATAACACTATTTGGTAAATATTATTGTGTTGAAATGGTTAGATGTGAAAATAATAGTCGTATACTAGAATTACGTGTTAAGTTGCGATTTTAAGAGTTTTTAAGCGTGTTTGGCACTTTTGCGCACAAAGTAGCTCAAACTTGGTTTATTTTGCACGAAACGTGGAACACAACACTATTTGGTATATATTATTGTGTTGAAGTGGTTAGAATTGAAAATCATAGTCATATGCTAGAAATTACGTGCTAAGTTGCGATTTTAAGGGTTTTTATGCATTTTCGGCACTTTTGCGCATAATGTAGCTCAAACTTGGTTTGTTTTGCATGAAACATGGCACACAACACTTTTTGGTATATATAATATTGTGTTGAAGTGGTTAGAATTGAAAATGATAGTCATAAGCAAAAAATTACGTGTTAATTTGCGATATTATAGGTTGTTAAGCGTTTTTGGCACTTTTGCGCATAAAGTAGCTCAAACTTTGTTTGTTTAGCACGAAACTTGGCACACAACACTATTTTGTATATATTATTTTTTTGAAGTGGTTAGAATTGAAAATCATTGTCATATGCTGGAAATTTCGTGTTAAGTTGCAATTTTAATGGTTTTTAAGCATTTTTGGTACTTTTGCGAATAATGTAGCTGAAACGTAGTTTGTTTTTCTCGAAACTTGGCACACAACACGTTTTGGTATATATTATTGTCTTGAAGTTGATAAAACATAAAATCATAGTCATTTGCTACATATTACGTGTTAAGTTGTGATTTTATGGGTTTTTTTAGCATTTTTGGCACTTTTGCGCATAAAGTATCTTAAACTTGGTTTGTTTTGCACGAAACTTGGCACACAACACTATTAGGTATATATTATTTTGGTGAAGTGCTTAGAATTAAAATCATAGTAATATGTTAGAAGTTACGTTTTAAGTTGTGATTTTATGGGGTTTTGGCAATTTTGTGCATAACGTAGCTCAAACTTGGTTTGTTTTGCATGAAACTTGGCACACAACTCTTTTTGGTATATATTATTTTGTTGAAGTGGTTAGAATTGAAAATCAAAGTCATACGCTTGAAATTACGTGTTAAGTTGCGATTTTAAGGGTTTTTAAGCATTTTTGGCACTTTTGCGCATAAAGTAGCTCAAACTTAGTTTGTTTTGCACGAAACTTGGCACATAACACTATTTGGTAAATATTATTGTGTTGAAATGTTTAGATGTGAAAATAATAGTCGTATACTAGAATTACGTGTTAAGTTGCGATTTTAAGAGTTTTTAAGCGTGTTTGGCACTTTTGCGCACAAAGTAGCTCAAACTTGGTTTATTTTGCACGAAACGTGGAACACAACACTATTTGGTATATATTATTGTGTTGAAGTGGTTAGAATTGAAAATCATAGTCACATGCTAGAAATTACGTGCTAAGTTGCGATTTTAAGGGTTTTTATGCATTTTCGGCACTTTTGCGCATAATGTAGCTCAAACTTGGTTTGTTTTGCACGAAACATGGCACACAACACTTTTTGGTATATATAATATTGTGTTGAAGTGGTTAGAATTGAAAATGATAGTCATAAGCAAAAAATTACGTGTTAATTTGCGATATTATAGGTTGTTAAGCGTTTTTGGCACTTTTGCGCAAAAAGTAGCTCAAACTTTGTTTGTATAGCACGAAACTTGGCACACAACACTATTTTGTATATATTATTTTTTTGAAGTGGTTAGAATTGAAAATCATTGTCATATGCTGGAAATTTCGTGTTAAGTTGCAATTTTAATGGTTTTTAAGCATTTTTGGTACTTTTGCGAATAATGTAGCTCAAACGTAGTTTGTTTTTCTCGAAACTTGGCACACAACACGTTTTGGTATATATTATTGTTTTAAAGTGGATAAAACATAAAATCATAGTCATTTGCTACATATTACGTGTTAAGTTGTGATTTTATGGGTTTTTTTTAGCATTTTTGGCACTTTTGCGCATAAAGTATCTCAAACTTGGTTTGTTTTGCACGAAACTTGGCACACAACACTATTAGGTATATATTATTTTGGTGAGTGCTTAGAATTAAAATCATAGTAATATGTTAGAAGTTACGTGATACGTTTTGATTTATTGGGGTTTTGGCAATTTTGTGCATAACGTAGCTCAAACTTGGTTTGTTTTGCATGAAACTTGGCACACAAATCTTTTTGGTATATATTATTTTGTTGAAGTGGTTAGAATTGAAAATCAAAGTCATACGCTTGAAATTACGTGTTAAGTTGCGATTTTAAGGGTTTTTAAGCATTTTTGGCACTTTTGCGCATAAAGTAGCTCAAACTTAGTTTGTTTTGCACGAAACTTGGCACATAACACTATTTGGTAAATATTATTGTGTTGAAATGGTTAGATGTGAAAATAATAGTCGTATACTAGAATTACGTGTTAAGTTGCGATTTTAAGAGTTTTTAAGTGTGTTTGGCACTTTTGCGCACAAAGTAGCTCAAACTTGGTTTATTTTGCACTAAACGTGGAACACAACACGATTTGGTATATATTATTGTGTTGAAGTGGTTAGAATTGAAAATCATAGTCATATGCTAGAAATTACGTGCTAAGTTGCGATTTTAAGGGTTTTTATGCATTTTCGGCACTTTTGCGCATAATGTAGCTCAAACTTGGTTTGTTTTGCACGAAACATGGCACACAACACTTTTTGGTATATATAATATTGTGTTGAAGTGGTTAGAATATAAAATGATAGTCATAAGCAAAAAATTACGTGTTAATTTGCGATATTATAGGTTGTTAAGCGTTTTTGGCACTTTTGCGCAAAAAGTAGCTCAAACTTTGTTTGTTTAGCACGAAACTTGGCACACAACACTATTTTGTATATATTATTTTTTTGAAGTGGTTAGAATTGAAAATCATTGTCATATGCTGGAAATTTCGTGTTAAGTTGCAATTTTAATGGTTTTTAAGCATTTTTGGTACTTTTGCGAATAATGTAGCTCAAACGTAGTTTGTTTTTCTCGAAACTTGGCACACAACACGTTTTGGTATATATTATTGTCTTGAAGTGGATAAAACATAAAATCATAGTCATTTGCTACATATTACGTGTTAAGTTGTGATTTTATTGGTTTTTTTAGCATTTTTGGCGCTTTTGCGCATAAAGTATCTCAAACTTGGTTTGTTTTGCACGAAACTTGGCACACAACACTATTAGGTATATATTATTTTGGTGAAGTGCTTAGAATTAAAATCATAGTAATATGTTAGAAGTTACGTGTTAAGTTGTGATTTTATGGGGTTTTGGCAATTTTGTGCATAACGTAGCTCAAACTTGGTTTGTTTTGCATGAAACTTGGCACACAACTCTTTTTGGTATATATTATTTTGTTGAAGTGGCTAGAATTGAAAATCAAAGTCATACGCTTGAAATTACGTGTTAAGTTGCGATTTTAAGGGTTTTTAAGCATTTTTGGCACTTTTGTGCTTAAAGTAGCTCAAACTTAGTTTGTTTTGCACGAAACTTGGCACATAACACTATTTGGTAAATATTATTGTGTTGAAATGGTTAGATGTGAAAATAATAGTCGTATACTAGATTTACGTGTTAAGTTGCGATTTTAAGGGTTTTTAAGCATTTTTGGCACTTTTGCGCATAAAGTAGCTCAAACTTAGTTTGTTTTGCACGAAACTTGGCACATAACACTATTTGGTAAATATTATTGTGTTGAAATGGTTAGATGTGAAAATAATAGTCGTATACTAGAATTACGTGTTAAGTTGCGATTTTAAGAGTTTTTAAGTGTGTTTGGCACTTTTGCGCACAAAGTAGCTCAAACTTGGTTTATTTTGCACTAAACGTGGAACACAACACGATTTGGTATATATTATTGTGTTGAAGTGGTTAGAATTGAAAATCATAGTCATATGCTAGAAATTACGTGCTAAGTTGCGATTTTAAGGGTTTTTATGCATTTTCGGCACTTTTGCGCATAATGTAGCTCAAACTTGGTTTGTTTTGCACGAAACATGGCACACAACACTTTTTGGTATATATAATATTGTGTTGAAGTGGTTAGAATATAAAATGATAGTCATAAGCAAAAAATTACGTGTTAATTTGCGATATTATAGGTTGTTAAGCGTTTTTGGCACTTTTGCGCAAAAAGTAGCTCAAACTTTGTTTGTTTAGCACGAAACTTGGCACACAACACTATTTTGTATATATTATTTTTTTGAAGTGGTTAGAATTGAAAATCATTGTCATATGCTGGAAATTTCGTGTTAAGTTGCAATTTTAATGGTTTTTAAGCATTTTTGGTACTTTTGCGAATAATGTAGCTCAAACGTAGTTTGTTTTTCTCGAAACTTGGCACACAACACGTTTTGGTATATATTATTGTCTTGAAGTGGATAAAACATAAAATCATAGTCATTTGCTACATATTACGTGTTAAGTTGTGATTTTATTGGTTTTTTTAGCATTTTTGGCGCTTTTGCGCATAAAGTATCTCAAACTTGGTTTGTTTTGCACGAAACTTGGCACACAACACTATTAGGTATATATTATTTTGGTGAAGTGCTTAGAATTAAAATCATAGTAATATGTTAGAAGTTACGTGTTGTGATTTTATGGGGGTTTTGGCAATTTTGTGCATAACGTAGCTCAAACTTGGTTTGTTTTGCATGAAACTTGGCACACAACTCTTTTTGGTATATATTATTTTGTTGAAGTGGCTAGAATTGAAAATCAAAGTCATACGCTTGAAATTACGTGTTAAGTTGCGATTTTAAGGGTTTTTAAGCATTTTTGGCACTTTTGTGCTTAAAGTAGCTCAAACTTAGTTTGTTTTGCACGAAACTTGGCACATAACACTATTTGGTAAATATTATTGTGTTGAAATGGTTAGATGTGAAAATAATAGTCGTATACTAGATTTACGTGTTAAGTTGCGATTTTAAGAGTTTTTAAGCGTGTTTGGCACTTTTGCGCACAAAGTAGCTCAAACTTGGTTTATTTTGCACGAAACGTGGAACACAACACTATTTGGTATATATTATTGTGTTGAAGTGGTTAGAATTGAAAATCATAGTCACATGCTAGAAATTACGTGCTAAGTTGCGATTTTAAGGGTTTTTATGCATTTTCGGCACTTTTGCGCATAATGTAGCTCAAACTTGGTTTGTTTTGCACGAAACATGGCACACAACACTTTTTGGTATATATAATATTGTGTTGAAGTGGTTAGAATTGAAAATGATAGTCATAAGCAAAAAATTACGTGTTAATTTGCGATATTATAGGTTGTTAAGCGTTTTTGGCACTTTTGCGCAAAAAGTAGCTCAAACTTTGTTTGTTTAGCACGAAACTTGGCACACAACACTATTTTGTATATATTATTTTTTTTGAAGTGGTTAGAATTGAAAATCATTGTCATATGCTGGAAATTTCGTGTTAAGTTGCAATTTTAATGGTTTTTAAGCATTTTTGGTACTTTTGCGAATAATGTAGCTCAAACGTAGTTTGTTTTTCTCGAAACTTGGCACACAACACGTTTTGGTATATATTATTGTTTTTAAAGTGGATAAAACATAAAATCATAGTCATTTGCTACATATTACGTGTTAAGTTGTGATTTTATGGGTTTTTTTTTTAGCATTTTTGGCACTTTTGCGCATAAAGTATCTCAAACTTGGTTTGTTTTGCACGAAACTTGGCACACAACACTATTAGGTATATATTATTTTGGTGAGTGCTTAGAATTAAAATCATAGTAATATGTTAGAAGTTACGTGATACGTTTTGATTTATTGGGGTTTTGGCAATTTTGTGCATAACGTAGCTCAAACTTGGTTTGTTTTGCATGAAACTTGGCACACAAATCTTTTTGGTATATATTATTTTGTTGAAGTGGTTAGAATTGAAAATCAAAGTCATACGCTTGAAATTACGTGTTAAGTTGCGATTTTAAGGGTTTTTAAGCATTTTTGGCACTTTTGCGCATAAAGTAGCTCAAACTTAGTTTGTTTTGCACGAAACTTGGCACATAACACTATTTGGTAAATATTATTGTGTTGAAATGGTTAGATGTGAAAATAATAGTCGTATACTAGAATTACGTGTTAAGTTGCGATTTTAAGAGTTTTTAAGTGTGTTTGGCACTTTTGCGCACAAAGTAGCTCAAACTTGGTTTATTTTGCACGAAACGTGGAACACAACACGATTTGGTATATATTATTGTGTTGAAGTGGTTAGAATTGAAAATCATAGTCATATGCTAGAAATTACGTGCTAAGTTGCGATTTTAAGGGTTTTTTTTCCTTTTTCGGCACTTTTGCGCATAATGTAGCTCAAACTTGGTTTGTTTTGCACGAAACATGGCACACAACACTTTTTGGTATATATAATATTGTGTTGAAGTGGTTAGAATATAAAATGATAGTCATAAGCAAAAAATTACGTGTTAATTTGCGATATTATAGGTTGTTAAGCGTTTTTGGCACTTTTGCGCAAAAAGTAGCTCAAACTTTGTTTGTTTAGCACGAAACTTGGCACACAACACTATTTTGTATATATTATTTTTTTGAAGTGGTTAGAATTGAAAATCATTGTCATATGCTGGAAATTTCGTGTTAAGTTGCAATTTTAATGGTTTTTAAGCATTTTTGGTACTTTTGCGAATAATGTAGCTCAAACGTAGTTTGTTTTTCTCGAAACTTGGCACACAACACGTTTTGGTATATATTATTGTCTTGAAGTGGATAAAACATAAAATCATAGTCATTTGCTACATATTACGTGTTAAGTTGTGATTTTATTGGTTTTTTTTAGCATTTTTGGCGCTTTTGCGCATAAAGTATCTCAAACTTGGTTTGTTTTGCACGAAACTTGGCACACAACACTATTAGGTATATATTATTTTGGTGAAGTGCTTAGAATTAAAATCATAGTAATATGTTAGAAGTTACGTGTTAAGTTGTGATTTTATGGGGTTTTGGCAATTTTGTGCATAACGTAGCTCAAACTTGGTTTGTTTTGCATGAAACTTGGCACACAACTCTTTTTGGTATATATTATTTTGTTGAAGTGGCTAGAATTGAAAATCAAAGTCATACGCTTGAAATTACGTGTTAAGTTGCGATTTTAAGGGTTTTTAAGCATTTTTGGCACTTTTGTGCTTAAAGTAGCTCAAACTTAGTTTGTTTTGCACGAAACTTGGCACATAACACTATTTGGTAAATATTATTGTGTTGAAATGGTTAGATGTGAAAATAATAGTCGTATACTAGATTTACGTGTTAAGTTGCGATTTTAAGAGTTTTTAAGCGTGTTTGGCACTTTTGCGCACAAAGTAGCTCAAACTTGGTTTATTTTGCACGAAACGTGGAACACAACACGATTTGGTATATATTATTGTGTTGAAGTGGTTAGAATTGAAAATCATAGTCATATGCTAGAAATTACGTGCTAAGTTGCGATTTTAAGGGTTTTTATGCATTTTCGGCACTTTTGCGCATAATGTAGCTCAAACTTGGTTTGTTTTGCACGAAACATGGCACACAACACTTTTTGGTATATATAATATTGTGTTGAAGTGGTTAGAATTGAAAATGATAGTCATAAGCAAAAAATTACGTGTTAATTTGCGATATTATAGGTTGTTAAGCGTTTTTGGCACTTTTGCGCATAAAGTAGCTCAAACTTTGTTTGTTTAGCACGAAACTTGGCACACAACACTATTTTGTATATATTATTTTTTTGAAGTGGTTAGAATTGAAAATCATTTTCATATGCTGGAAATTTCGTGTTAAGTTGCAATTTAATGGTTTTTAAGCATTTTTGGTACTTTTGCGAATAATGTAGCTCAAACGTAGTTTGTTTTTCTCGAAACTTGGCACACAACACGTTTTGGTATATATTATTGTCTTGAAGTGGATAAAACATAAAATCATAGTCATTTGCTACATATTACGTGTTAAGTTGTGATTTTATGGGTTTTTTTTAGCATTTTTGGCACTTTTGCGCATAAAGTATCTCAAACTTGGTTTGTTTTGCACGAAACATGGCACACAACACTATTAGGTATATATTATTTTGGTGAAGTGCTTAGAATTAAAATCATAGTAATATGTTAGAAGTTACGTGTTAAGTTGTGATTTTATGGGGTTTTGGCAATTTTGTGCATAACGTAGCTCAAACTTGGTTTGTTTTGCATGAAACTTGGCACACAACTCTTTTTGGTATATATTATTTTGTTGAAGTGGTTAGAATTGAAAATCAAAGTCATACGCTTGAAATTACGTGTTAAGTTGCGATTTTAAGGGTTTTTAAGCATTTTTGGCACTTTTGCGCATAAAGTAGCTCAAACTTAGTTTGTTTTGCACGAAACTTGGCACATAACACTATTTGGTAAATATTATTGTGTTGAAATGTTTAGATGTGAAAATAATAGTCGTATACTAGAATTACGTGTTATGTTGCGATTTTAAGAGTTTTTAAGCGTGTTTGGCACTTTTGCGCACAAAGTAGCTCAAACTTGGTTTATTTTGCACGAAACGTGGAACACAACACTATTTGGTATATATTATTGTGTTGAAGTGGTTAAATTGAAAATCATAGTCATATGCTAGAAATTACGTGCTAAGTTGCGATTTTAAGGGTTTTTATGCATTTTCGGCACTTTTGAGCATAATGTAGCTCAAACTTGGTTTGTTTTGCACGAAACATGGCACACAACACTTTTTGGTATATATAATATTGTGTTGAAGTGGTTAGAATTGAAAATGATAGTCATAAGCAAAAAATTACGTGTTAATTTGCGATATTATAGGTTGTTAAGCGTTTTTGGTACTTTTGCGCATAAAGTTGCTCAAACTTTGTTTGTTTAGCACGAAAATTGGCACACAACACTATTTTGTATATATTATTTTTTTGAAGTGGTTAGAATTGAAAATTATTGTCATATGCTGGAAATTTCGTGTTAAGTTTCAATTTTAATGGTTTTTTAAGCATTTTTGGTACTTTTGCGAATAATGTAGCTCAAACGTAGTTTGTTTTTCTAGAAACTTGGCACACAACACGTTTTGGTATATATTATTGTCTTGAAGTGGGTAAAACATAAAATCATAGTCATTTGCTACCTATTACGTGTTAAGTTGTGATTTTATGGGTTTTTTAGTATTTTTGGCACTTTTGCGCATAAAGTATCTCAAACTTGGTTTGTTTTGCACGAAACTTGGCACACAACACTATTAGGTATATATTATTTTGGTGAAGTGCTTAGAACTAAAATCATAGTAATATGTTAGAAGTTACGTGTTAAGTTGTGATTTTATGGGGTTTTGGCAATTTTGTGCATAACGTAGCTCAAACTTGGTTTGTTTTGCATGAAACTTGGCACACAACTCTTTTTGGTATATATTATTTTGTTGAAGTGGTTAGAATTGAAAATCAAAGTCATACGCTTGAAATTACGTGTTAAGTTGCGATTTTAAGGGTTTTTAAGCATTTTTGGCACTTTTGCGCATAAAGTAGCTCAAACTTAGTTTGTTTTTGCACGAAGCTTGGCACATAACACTATTTGGTAAATATTATTGTGTTGAAATCGTTAGATGTGAAAATAATAGTCGTATACTAGAATTACGTGTTAAGTTGCGATTTTAAGAGTTTTTAAGCGTGTTTGGCACTTTTGCGCACAAAGTAGCTCAAACTTGTTTTATTTTGCACGAAACGTGGAACACAACACTATTTGGTATATATTATTGTGTTGAAGTGGTTAGAATTGAAAATCATAGTCATATGCTAGAAATTACGTGCTAAGTTGCGATTTTAAGGGTTTTTTATGCATTTTCGGCACTTTTGCGCATAATGTATCTCAAACTTGGTTTGTTTTGCACGAAACATGGCACACAACACTTTTTGGTATATATAATATTGTGTTGAAGTGGTTAGAATTGAAAATGATAGTCATAAGCAAAAAATTACTTGTTAATTTGCGATATTATAGGTTGTTAAGCGTTTTTGGCACTTTTGCGCATAAATTAGCTCAAACTTTGTTTGTTTAGCACGAAAACTTGGCACACAACACTATTTTGTAAATATTATTTTGTTGAAGTGGTTAGAATTGAAAATCATTGTCATATGCTGGAAATTTCGTGTTAAGTTGCAATTTTAATGGTTTTTAAGCATTTTTGGTACTTTTGCGAATAATGTAGCTCAAACGTATTTTGTTTTTCTCGAAACTTGGCACACAACACGTTTTGGTATATATTATTGTCTTGAAGTGGATAAAACATAAAATCATAGTCATTTGCTACATATTACGTGTTAAGTTGTGATTTTATGGGTTTTTCAGCATTTTTGGCACTTTTGCGCATAAAGTATCTCAAACTTGGTTTGTTTTGCACGAAACTTGGCACACAACACTATTAGGTATATATTATTTTGGTGAAGTGCTTAGAATTAAAATAATAGTAATATGTTAGAAGTTACGTGTTAAGTTGTGATTTTATGGGGTTTTGGCAATTTTGTGCATAACGTAGCTCAAACTTGGTTTGTTTTACATGAAACTTGGCACACAACTCTTTTTGGTATATATTATTTTGTTGAAGTGGTTAGAATTGAAAATCAAAGTCATACGCTTGAAATTACGTGTTAAGTTGCGATTTTAAGGGTTTTTAAGCATTTTTGGCACTTTTGCGCATAAAGTAGCTCAAACTTAGTTTGTTTTGCACGAAACTTGGCACATAACACTATTTGGTAAATATTATTGTGTTGAAATGTTTAGATGTGAAAATAATAGTCGTATACTAGAATTACGTGTTAAGTTGCGATTTTAAGAGTTTTTAAGCGTGTTTGGCACTTTTGCGCACAAAGTAGCTCAAACTTGGTTTATTTTGCACGAAACGTGGAACACAACACTATTTGGTATATATTATTGTGTTGAAGTGGTTAAATTGAAAATCATAGTCATATGCTAGAAATTACGTGCTAAGTTGCGATTTTAAGGGTTTTTATGCATTTTCGGCACTTTTGCGCATAATGTAGCTCAAACTTGGTTTGTTTTGCACGAAACATGGCACACAACACTTTTTGGTATATATAATATTGTGTTGAAGTGGTTAGAATTGAAAATGATAGTCATAAGCAAAAAATTACGTGTTAATTTGCGATATTATAGGTTGTTAAGCGTTTTTGGTACTTTTGCGCATAAAGTTGCTCAAACTTTGTTTGTTTAGCACGAAAAATTGGCACACAACACTATTTTGTATATATTATTTTTTTGAAGTGGTTAGAATTGAAAATTATTGTCATATGCTGGAAATTTCGTGTTAAGTTTCAATTTTAATGGTTTTTAAGCATTTTTGGTACTTTTGCGAATAATGTAGCTCAAACGTAGTTTGTTTTTCTAGAAACTTGGCACACAACACGTTTTGGTATATATTATTGTCTTGAAGTGGGTAAAACATAAAAATCATAGTCATTTGCTACCTATTACGTGTTAAGTTGTGATTTTATGGGTTTTTTAGTATTTTTGGCACTTTTGCGCATAAAGTATCTCAAACTTGGTTTGTTTTGCACGAAACTTGGCACACAACACTATTAGGTATATATTATTTTGGTGAAGTGCTTAGAACTAAAATCATAGTAATATGTTAGAAGTTACGTGTTAAGTTGTGATTTTATGGGGGTTTTGGCAATTTTGTGCATAACGTAGCTCAAACTTGGTTTGTTTTGCATGAAACTTGGCACACAACTCTTTTTGGTATATATTATTTTGTTGAAGTGGTTAGAATTGAAAATCAAAGTCATACGCTTGAAATTACGTGTTAAGTTGCGATTTTAAGGGTTTTTAAGCATTTTTGGCACTTTTGCGCATAAAGTAGCTCAAACTTAGTTTGTTTTTGCACGAAGCTTGGCACATAACACTATTTGGTAAATATTATTGTGTTGAAATCGTTAGATGTGAAAATAATAGTCGTATACTAGAATTACGTGTTAAGTTGCGATTTTAAGAGTTTTTAAGCGTGTTTGGCACTTTTGCGCACAAAGTAGCTCAAACTTGTTTTATTTTGCACGAAACGTGGAACACAACACTATTTGGTATATATTATTGTGTTGAAGTGGTTAGAATTGAAAATCATAGTCATATGCTAGAAATTACGTGCTAAGTTGCGATTTTAAGGGGTTTTTATGCATTTTCGGCACTTTTGCGCATAATGTATCTCAAACTTGGTTTGTTTTGCACGAAACATGGCACACAACACTTTTTGGTATATATAATATTGTGTTGAAGTGGTTAGAATTGAAAATGATAGTCATAAGCAAAAAATTACTTGTTAATTTGCGATATTATAGGTTGTTAAGCGTTTTTGGCACTTTTGCGCATAAATTAGCTCAAACTTTGTTTGTTTAGCACGAAACTTGGCACACAACACTATTTTGTAAATATTATTTTGTTGAAGTGGTTAGAATTGAAAATCATTGTCATATGCTGGAAATTTCGTGTTAAGTTGCAATTTTAATGGTTTTTAAGCATTTTTGGTACTTTTGCGAATAATGTAGCTCAAACGTATTTTGTTTTTCTCGAAACTTGGCACACAACACGTTTTGGTATATATTATTGTCTTGAAGTGGATAAAACATAAAATCATAGTCATTTGCTACATATTACGTGTTAAGTTGTGATTTTATGGGTTTTTCAGCATTTTTGGCACTTTTGCGCATAAAGTATCTCAAACTTGGTTTGTTTTGCACGAAACTTGGCACACAACACTATTAGGTATATATTATTTTGGTGAAGTGCTTAGAATTAAAATAATAGTAATATGTTAGAAGTTACGTGTTAAGTTGTGATTTTATGGGGTTTTGGCAATTTTGTGCATAACGTAGCTCAAACTTGGTTTGTTTTACATGAAACTTGGCACACAACTCTTTTTGGTATATATTATTTTGTTGAAGTGGTTAGAATTGAAAATCAAAGTCATACGCTTGAAATTACGTGTTAAGTTGCGATTTTAAGGGTTTTTAAGCATTTTTGGCACTTTTGCACAAAAAGTAGCTCAGACTTAGTATGTTTTGCACGAAACTTGGCACAAAACACTATTTGGTAAATATTATTGTGTTGAAATGGTTAGATGTGAAAATAATAGTCGTATACGAGAATTACGTGTTAAGTTGCGATTTTAAGAGTTTTTAAGCGTGTTTGGCACTTTTGCGCACAAAGTAGCTCAAACTTGTTTTATTTTGCACGAAACGTGGAACACAACACTATTTTGGTATATATTGTTGTGTTGAAGTGGTTAGAATTGAAAATCATAGTCATATGCTAGAAAAAACGTGCTAAGTTGCGATTTTAAGGGTTTTTATGCATTTTCGGCACTTTTGCGCATAATGTAGCTCAAACTTGGTTTGTTTTGCACGAAACTTGGCACACAACACTATTTTGTAAATATTATTTTGTTGAAGTGGTTAGAATTGAAAATCATTGTCATATGCTGGAAATTTCGTGTTAAGTTGCAATTTTAATGGTTTTTAAGCATTTTTGGTACTTTTGCGAATAATGTAGCTCAAACGTATTTTGTTTTTCTCGAAACTTGGCACACAACACGTTTTGGTATATATTATTGTCTTGAAGTGGATAAAACATAAAATCATAGTCATTTGCTACATATTACGTGTTAAGTTGTGATTTTATGGGTTTTTTTTAGCATTTTTGGCACTTTTGCGCATAAAGTATCTCAAACTTGGTTTGTTTTGCACGAAACTTGGCACACAACACTATTAGGTATATATTATTTTGGTGATGTGCTTAGAATTAAAATCATAGTAATATGTTAGAAGTTACGTGTTAAGTTGTGATTTTATGGGGTTTTGGCAATTTTGTGCATAACGTAGCTCAAACTTGGTTTGTTTTGCATGAAACTTGGCACACAACTCTTTTTGGTATATATTATTTTGTTGAAGTGGTTAGAATTGAAAATCAAAGTCATACGCTTGAAATTACGTGTTAAGTTGCGATTTTAAGGGTTTTTAAGCATTTTTGGCACTTTTGCGCAAAAAGTAGCTCAAACTTAGTATGTTTTGCACGAAGCTTGGCACATAGCACTATTTGGTAAATATTATTGTGTTGAAATGGTTAGATGTGAAAATAATAGTCGTATACGAGAATTACGTGTTAAGTTGCGATTTTAAGAGTTTTTAAGCGTGTTTGGCGCTTTTGCGTACAAAGTAGCTCAAACTTGTTTTATTTTGCAAGAAACGTGGAACACAACACTATTTTGGTATATATTGTTGTGTTGAAGTGGTTAGAATTGAAAATCATAGTCATATGCTAGAAAAAACGTGCTAAGTTGCGATTTTAAGGGTTTTTTATGCATTTTCGGCACTTTTGCGCATAATGTAGCTCAAACTTGGTTTGTTTTGCACGAAACTTGGCACACAACACTATTTTGTAAATATTATTTTGTTGAAGTGGTTAGAATTGAAAATCATTGTCATATGCTGGAAATTTCGTGTTAAGTTGCAATTTTAATGGTTTTTAAGCATTTTTGGTACTTTTGCGAATAATGTAGCTCAAACGTATTTTGTTTTTCTCGAAACTTGGCACACAACACGTTTTGGTATATATTATTGTCTTGAAGTGGATAAAACATAAAATCATAGTCATTTGCTACATATTACGTGTTAAGTTGTGATTTTATGGGTTTTTTCAGCATTTTTGGCACTTTTGCGCATAAAGTATCTCAAACTTGGTTTGTTTTGCACGAAACTTGGCACACAACACTATTAGGTATATATTATTTTGGTGAAGTGCTTAGAATTAAAATAATAGTAATATGTTAGAAGTTACGTGTTAAGTTGTGATTTTATGGGGTTTTGGCAATTTTGTGCATAACGTAGCTCAAACTTGGTTTGTTTTACATGAAACTTGGCACACAACTCTTTTTGGTATATATTATTTTGTTGAAATGGTTAGAATTGAAAATCAAAGTCATACGCTTGAAATTATGTGTTAAGTTGCGATTTTAAGGGTTTTTTAAGCATTTTTGGCACTTTTGCGCAAAAATTAGCTCAAACTTAGTATGTTTTGCACGAAACTTGGCACATAACACTATTTGGTAAATATTATTGTGTTGAAATGGTTAGATGTGAAAATAATAGTCGTATACGAGAATTACGTGTTAAGTTGCGATTTTAAGAGTTTTTAAGCGTGTTTGGCACTTTTGCGCACAAAGTAGCTCAAACTTGTTTTATTTTGCACGAAACGTGGAACACAACACTATTTGGTATATATAATTGTGTTGAAGTGGTTAGAATTGAAAATCATAGTCATATGCTAGAAATTACGTGCTAAGTTGCGATTTTAAGGGTTTTTATGCATTTTCGGCACTTTTGCGCATAATGTAGCTCAAACTTGGTTTGTTTTGCACGAAACATGGCACACAACACTTTTTGGTATATATAATATTGTGTTGAAGTGGTTAGAATTGAAAATGATAGTCATAAGCAAAAAATTACGTGTTAATTTGCAATATTATAGGTTGTTAAGCGTTTTTGGCACTTTTGAGCATAAAGTAGCTCAAACTTTGTTTGTTTAGCACGAAACTTGGCACACAACACTATTTTGTATATATTATTTTTTTGAAGTGGTTAGAATTGAAAATCATTGTCATATGCTAGAAATTTCGTGTTAAGTTGCAATTTTAATGGTTTTTAAGCATTTTTCGTACTTTTGCGAATAATGTAGCTCAAACGTAGTTTATTTTTCTCGAAACTTGGCACACAACACGTTTTGGTATATATTATTGTCTTGAAGTGGATAAAACATAAAATCATAGTCATTTGCTACATATTACGTGTTAAGTTGTGATTTTATGGGTTTTTTTAGCATTTTTGGCACTTTTGCGCATAAAGTATCTCAAACTTGGTTTGTTTTGCACGAAACTTGGCACACAACACTATTAGGTATATATTATTTTGGTGAAGTGCTTAGAATTAAAATCATAGTAATATGTTAGAAGTTACGTGTTAAGTTGTGATTTTGTGGGGTTTTGGCAATTTTGTGCATAACGTAGCTCAAACTTGGTTTGTTTTGCATGAAACTTCGCACACAACTCTTTTTGGTATATATTATTTTGTTGAAGTGGTTAGAATTGAAAATCAAAGTCATACGCTTGAAATTACGTGTTAAGTTGCGATTTTAAGGGTTTTTTAAGCATTTTTGGCACTTTTGCGCAAAAAGTAGCTCAAACTTAGTATGTTTTGCACGAAGCTTGGCACATAGCACTATTTGGTAAATATTATTGTGTTGAAATGGTTAGATGTGAAAATAATAGTCGTATACGAGAATTACGTGTTAAGTTGCGATTTTAAGAGTTTTTAAGCGTGTTTGGCGCTTTTGCGTACAAAGTAGCTCAAACTTGTTTTATTTTGCAAGAAACGTGGAACACAACACTATTTTGGTATATATTGTTGTGTTGAAGTGGTTAGAATTGAAAATCATAGTCATATGCTAGAAAAAACGTGCTAAGTTGCGATTTTAAGGGTTTTTATGCATTTTCGGCACTTTTGCGCATAATGTAGCTCAAACTTGGTTTGTTTTGCACGAAACTTGGCACACAACACTATTTTGTAAATATTATTTTGTTGAAGTGGTTAGAATTGAAAATCATTGTCATATGCTGGAAATTTCGTGTTAAGTTGCAATTTTAATGGTTTTTTAAGCATTTTTGGTACTTTTGCGAATAATGTAGCTCAAACGTATTTTGTTTTTCTCGAAACTTGGCACACAACACGTTTTGGTATATATTATTGTCTTGAAGTGGATAAAACATAAAATCATAGTCATTTGCTACATATTACGTGTTAAGTTGTGATTTTATGGGTTTTTCAGCATTTTTGGCACTTTTGCGCATAAAGTATCTCAAACTTGGTTTGTTTTGCACGAAACTTGGCACACAACACTATTAGGTATATATTATTTTGGTGAAGTGCTTAGAATTAAAATAATAGTAATATGTTAGAAGTTACGTGTTAAGTTGTGATTTTATGGGGGTTTTGGCAATTTTGTGCATAACGTAGCTCAAACTTGGTTTGTTTTACATGAAACTTGGCACACAACTCTTTTTGGTATATATTATTTTGTTGAAATGGTTAGAATTGAAAATCAAAGTCATACGCTTGAAATTATGTGTTAAGTTGCGATTTTAAGGGTTTTTAAGCATTTTTGGCACTTTTGCGCAAAAATTAGCTCAAACTTAGTATGTTTTGCACGAAACTTGGCACATAACACTATTTGGTAAATATTATTGTGTTGAAATGGTTAGATGTGAAAATAATAGTCGTATACGAGAATTACGTGTTAAGTTGCGATTTTAAGAGTTTTTAAGCGTGTTTGGCACTTTTGCGCACAAAGTAGCTCAAACTTGTTTTATTTTGCACGAAACGTGGAACACAACACTATTTGGTATATATAATTGTGTTGAAGTGGTTAGAATTGAAAATCATAGTCATATGCTAGAAATTACGTGCTAAGTTGCGATTTTAAGGGTTTTTATGCATTTTCGGCACTTTTGCGCATAATGTAGCTCAAACTTGGTTTGTTTTGCACGAAACATGGCACACAACACTTTTTGGTATATATAATATTGTGTTGAAGTGGTTAGAATTGAAAATGATAGTCATAAGCAAAAAATTACGTGTTAATTTGCAATATTATAGGTTGTTAAGCGTTTTTGGCACTTTTGAGCATAAAGTAGCTCAAACTTTGTTTGTTTAGCACGAAACTTGGCACACAACACTATTTTGTATATATTATTTTTTTGAAGTGGTTAGAATTGAAAATCATTGTCATATGCTAGAAATTTCGTGTTAAGTTGCAATTTTAATGGTTTTTAAGCATTTTTCGTACTTTTGCGAATAATGTAGCTCAAACGTAGTTTATTTTTCTCGAAACTTGGCACACAACACGTTTTGGTATATATTATTGTCTTGAAGTGGATAAAACATAAAATCATAGTCATTTGCTACATATTACGTGTTAAGTTGTGATTTTA